>NC_061508.1:285225080-285324690 GCF_022539505.1 Lolium rigidum
GATCCAACAATGAAGCACAATGAGGAGAAGACAACCATCTAGCTACCGCTATGGACCCATAGTCCAGGGGTGAACTACTCACTCATCACTCCGTGAGGCGACCATGGCGGTGTAGAGTCCTCCCGGAGATGAATCCCCTCTCCGGCAGTGGTGCCGGAGGAGATCTCCGTAATCCCCCGAGATGGGATCGGCGGCGGCGGCGTCTCAGCAAGGTTTTCCGTATCGTGGTTTTTCGCATCGTGGGTTTCGCGACGGAGGCTTTAAGTAGGCGGAAGGGCAGCAGTCGGGGCCTCGACGAGGGGCCCACACCATAGGGCGGCGCGGGCCCCCCTTGGCCGCGCCGCCATGTGGTGTCGCCACCTCGTGGCCCCACTTCGTATGCTCTTCGGTCTTCCGGAAGGTTCGTGGCAAAATAGGCCCCCGGGTCTTCGTTTCGTCCAATTCCGAGAATATTTTGTTACTAGGATTTCTGAAACCAAAAACAGCAGTAAATGTAGAACCGGCACTTCTGCATCTTGTTAATAGGTTAGTTCCGTAAAATGCACGAATATGACATAAAGTGTGCATAAAACATGTAGGTATCATCAATAATATGGCATAGAACATAAGAAATTATCGATACGTCTGAGACGTATCAAGCATCCCTAAGCTTAGTTCTCGCTTCGTCCCGAGCAGTAAAACGATAACAAAGATAATTTCTGAAGTGATATGCCATCATAACCTTGATCATACTATTTGTAAACATATGTAGTGAATGCAGCGATCAAAACAATGGTAATGACATGAGTAAACAAGTGAATCATAAAGCAAAGACTTTTCATGAATAGTACTTCAAGACAAGTATTAATAAGTCTTGCATAAGAGTTAACTCATAAAGCAATAAATCAAAGTAAAGGCATTGAAGCAACACAAAGGAAGATTAAGTTTCAGCTGTTGCTTTCAACTTGTAACATGTATATCTCATGGATAATTGTCAACATAGAGTAATATAACAAGTACAATATGCAAGTATGTAGGAATCAATGCACAGCTTCACACAAGTGTTTGCTTCTTGAGGTGGAGAGAGATAGGTGAACCGACTCAACATAAAAGTAAAAAGAATGGTCCTTCAAAGAGGAAAGCATCGATTGCTATATTTGTGCTAGAGCTTTTATTTTGAAAACATGAAACAATTTTGTCAACGGTAGTAATAAAGCATATGAGTTATGTAAATTATATCTTACAAGTTGCAAGTCTCATGCATAGTATACTAATAGTGCCCGCACCTTGTCCTAATTAGCTTGGACTACCGGATCTTTGCAATGCACATGTTTTAACCAAGTGTCACAATGGGGTACCTCCATGCCGCCTCGTACAAAGGTCTAAGGAGAAAGCTCGCATTTTGGATTTCTCGCTTTTGATTATTCTCAACTTAGACATCCATACCGGGACAACATGGACAACAGATAATGGACTCCTCTTTAATGCATAAGCATGTGGCAACAATTATTATTCTCATATGAGATTGAGGATATATGTCCAAACTCGAAACTTCCACCATGAATCATGGCTTTAGTTAGCGGCCCAAAGTTCTTCTCTAACAATATGCATGCTCCAACCATGAAGGTGGTAGATCTCTCTTACTTCGTACAAGACGGACATGCATAGCAACTCACATGATATCCAACAAAGAATAGTTGATGGCGTCCCTGTAAACATGGTTATCGCACAACAAGCAACTTAATAAGAGATAAAGTGCATAAGTACATATTCAATACCACAATAGTTTTTAAGCTATTTGTCCCATGAGCTATATATTGCAAAGGTGAATGATGGAATTTTAAAGGTAGCACTCAAGCAATTTACTTTGGAATGGCGGATAAATACCATGTAGTAGGTAGGTATGGTGGACACAAATGGCATAGTGGTTGGCTCAAGTATTTTGGATGCATGAGAAGTATTCCCTCTCGATACAAGGTTTAGGCTAGCAAGGTTATTTGAAACAAACACAAGGATGAACGGTACAGCAAAACTCACATAAAAGACATATTGTAAACATTATAAGACTCCATACCGTCTTCCTTGTTGTTCAAAACTCAATACTAGATGTTATCTAGACTCTAGAGAAACCAAATATGCAAACCAAATTAGCAAGCTCTAAGTATTTCTTCATTAATGGGTGCAAAGTATATGATGCAAGAGCTTAAACATGAGCACAACAATTGCCAAGTATCAAATTATCCAAGACATTTTAGAGTTACTACATGTAGCATTTTCCAATTCCAACCATATAACAATTTAACGAAGAAGAAACTTCGCCATGAATACTATGAGTAGAGCCTAAGGACATATTTGTCCATATGCTACAGCGGAGCGTGTCTCTCTCCCATAAAGTGAATGCTAGGATCCATTTTATTCAAACAAAACAAAAACAAAAACAAACCGACGCTCCAAGCAAAGTGCATAAGATGTGACGGAATAAAAATATAGTTTCAGGGGAGGAACTCGATAATGTTGTCGATGAAGAAGGGGATGCCTTGGGCATCCCCAAGCTTAGACGCTTGAGTCTTCTTAGAATATGCAGGGGTGAACCACCGGGCATCCCCAAGCTTAGAGCTTTCACTCTCCTTGATCATATTGCATCATACTCCTCTCTTGATCCTTGAAAACTTCCTCCACACCAAACTCGAAACAACTCATTAGAGGGTTAGTGCATAATAAAAATTCACATGTTCAGAGGTGACACAATCATTCTTAACACTTCTGGACATTGCATAAAGCTACTGGACATTAATGGATCAAAGAAATTCATCCAACATAGCAAAAGAGGCAATGCGAAATAAAAGGCAGAATCTGTCAAAACAGAACAGTCCGTAAAGATGGATTTTATTAGGCCACCAGACTTGCTCAAACGAAAATGCTCAAATTGAATGAAAGTTGCGTACATATCTGAGGATCATGCACGTAAATTGGCTTAATTTTCTGAGCTACCTACAGGGAGGTAGACCCAGATTCGTGACAGCAAAGAAATCTGGAACTCGCGCAAGTAATCCAAATCTAGTACTTACTTTACTATCAAAGACTTTACTTGGCACAACAAAACATAAAACTAAGATAAGGAGAGGTTGCTACAGTAGTAAACAACTTCCAAGACACAAATATAAAACAAAAATACTGTAGTAAAAACATGGGTTGTCTCCCATAAGCGCTTTTTTAACGCCTTTCAGCCTAGGCGCAGTAAAGTGTAACTCAAGTGTTATCGCGAGATGGAGCATTGATATCATAAGCTCCCCCATTTGTAGTGGTACTAGGGGCTTTGTCAATTTTAGGCCTATAATAATATTTCTTTGGTTTAGGCACTTTAGAGGCATACATAAACTTTTGCTCCTTTCCCACATAAGCTTTCTCTCTAAACTCGTAAAGATGAAAAGGTTGAACCCAAAGTTCCCATAGCTTTTTCAAGTTCGCCAATCCTATTAATTTGATTATCATGGTCAACACAAGTTCCTAGGACACTAATTCTTTCATCAATTCCTCCTAAGGATTTATCAAGTTTATCAGCTTTAACAAGTAACATCTCCAACTTAGTTTCAACACTAAAAATTTTCTCTATGGTTTCCAATTTTTTCATAACATCCTCAAGGGAGGTTTCAATTTTAATTTCATTAACAGGTGGTGTTCCAAATAAACTCTCAATAATGCAACTAGCTTCTAAAGCGGGAGCACCTAGGAAGTTACCCCCGCGAGACAATCAAGAACATATCTATTCCAACCTAGAGATACCAACATAAAAATTCCCGAGTAGGATAGTAGTGGAGTGTTTCTTAGTGCACCTATTATGGGCATCACTAATTCTATACCAAGCATCTTTTAAACATTCTCCTCCTTGTTGCTTAAATGAACGAACTTCAACTTCAGGATTACTCATTTTAGCAGTAGTAAATAAAACAAACTAGATAAAGTAAATACAAGTAAACTAAATTTTTTTGTGTTTTTGATATGGCAAACAAGACAGTAAATAAAGTAAAGCTAGCAACTAATTTTTTTTGTGTTTTGATATAATGCAGCAAACAAAGTAGTAAATAAAATAAAGCAAGACAAAAACAAAGTAAAGAGATTGGGAAGTGGAGACTCCCTTGCAGCCGTGTCTTGATCTCCCCAAGCAACGGCGCCGTAAATTTGCTTGATGCGTGTAGTTGACACGTCCGTTGGGAACCCCAAGAGGAAGGTGTGATGCGCACAGCGGCAAGTTTCCCTCGTAAGAAACCAAGGTTTAATCGAACCAGTAGGGAGTCAAGAAGCACGTTGAAGGTTGATGGCGGCGGGATGTAGTGCGGCGCAACACCGTAGATTCCGGCGCCAACGTGGAACCCGCACAACACAACCAAAGTACTTTGCCCCAACGAAACAAGTGAGGTTGTCAATCTCACCGGCTTGTCGTAACAAAGGATTAACCGTATTGTGTGGAAGATGATTGTTTGCAAGAAAACAAGAAAGAACAAGTATTGCAACGAGATTTGTATTTCAAGTATTAAAAGAATGGACCGGGGTCCACAGCTCACTAGAGGTGTCTCTCCCATAAGATAAAAGCATGTTGGGTGAACAAATTACAGTCGGGCAATTGACAAATAGAGAGGGCATAACAATGCACATACATGGCATGATAAGTATAGTGAGATTTAATTGGGCATTACGACAAAGTACATAGACCGCCATCCAACCGCATCTATGCCTAAAAAGTCCACCTTCGTGTTATCGTCCGAACCCCTTCCAGCATTAAGTTGCAGAGCAACATGACAATTGCATTAAGTATGGTGCGTAATGTAATCAACAACTACATCCTCGGACATAGCGCCAATGTTTTATCCCTAGTGGCAACAAGCACAACACAACCTTAGAACTTTCTCACATCGTCCTGGTGTCAATGCAGCATGAACCCACTATCGAGCATAAATACTCCCTCTTGGAGTTAAGAGCAAAAACTTGGCCAGAGCCTCTACTAGTAACGGAGAGCATGCAAGATCATAAACAACACATATGTAATAACTTGATAATTAACATAACATGGTATTCTCTATCCATCGGATCCCGACAAACACAACATAGAGTATGACAGATAGATGATCTTGATCATGTTAGGCAGCTCACAAGATCCAACAATGAAGCACAATGAGGAGAAGACAACCATCTAGCTACCGCTATGGACCCATAGTCCAGGGGTGAACTACTCACTCATCACTCCGGAGGTGACCATGGCGGTGTAGAGTCCTCCGGGAGATGAATCCCCTCTCCGGCAGTGGTGCCGGAGGAGATCTCCGGAATCCCCCGAGATGGGATCGACGGCGGCGGCGTCTCAGCAAGGTTTTCCGTATCGTGGTTTTTCGCATCGTGGGTTTCGCGACGGAGGCTTTAAGTAGGCGGAAGTGCGCAGTCGGGGCCCGACGAGGGGCCCACACCATAGGGCGGCGCGGGCCCCCCCTTGGCCGCGCCGCCATGTGGTGTCGCCACCTCGTGGCCCCACTTCGTATGCTCTTCGTTCTTCTGGAAGGTTCGTGGCAAAATAGGCCCCTGGGTCTTCGTTTCGTCCAATTCCGAGAATATTTTGTTACTAGGATTTCTGAAACCAAAAACAGCAGAAAATAGCAACTGGCACTTCGGCATCTTGTTAATAGGTTAGTTCCAGAAAATGCACGAATATGACATAAAGTGTGCATAAAACATGTAGGTATCATCAATAATATGGCATAGAACATAAGAAATTATCGATACGTCGGAGACGTATCAGACCCCTCTCATATCTTGCACATTCGCTCCGATGAATGATGGACGGCTAAGATAAGTATTACGCGGATCGCTGATATGGACTAGTCTAGCTAGGGGAACCAAACAGGATGTAAATCAGGCCCTAATTACCGTGTGACTTTATTGGCCCCTCATTTTCTGGTGGGTAGTTATGACATTGGCCTAATCTATAGGGCGCCATCTCCTCCCAGTTATGGAATGTCATCTCTTTAATTCCTTTCTTACATTTCTCACTAATTGCACTTGCCCCTCTTAGGTGCTCTTCTCATATGATGAATACATCATCCGCAAGCCTGCACGTGTGTGACCACAATGGAGTTGGCCACAATGACATTTTTGCTCGTGCCAAAGGATCATGGGCCACGGTCACGACAGTGTTAGACACAAACAAGGATGATCTTGATGGAATGATGGACGGCTAATATAGTTACCGCGATCGCTGGTCTGGGCTGGTCTAGAGAAACAAAATCCAGTACGTGATGGCATGTGACGGCCCGTGGTTGCCATGGTAAGCCAAACCCTGTAATTGCTTGCGGGGGCTGACTGCGTTGATTTTGAAAGCAAATTAGTAAGATAGACGTATTCCAAGAGGATATTTGGAGAGAATTATTTGCCATAAATCTATCCAAACTACCTAGTACCAAATCACCATGATATAGACTCATGTTCCCTACCGGTGGTAAATCATGTTCCTCGTGTTATTTAATTATTAATAATAAAGGAATAAGATAAATAACCCTCTGACTGTTTCAACCCATGAACATTCCTAAACAGGGAAGAAGCCTGTGTTTCGCTCGATCCACTTATACGATGGCATGTTTCTCAGATGATGCATATGTTTCCTAAATCACTATATAATATTAATTAGTAGCCCTTTGAGTACACACTCTTCCAAAAATAGAGTCCTCTCAACTTGAATCATGTGATATGATGGAGACAGGAACATCGTGTTCATTCATGAAGAAACTATACTAACATCCAATACCAGCAAGACAAACACAAATCTCTCTAACCAAGATTTCCCAATAAGTAGCCAAAGACTTTGAATTTTATTCGTCTATTCTTGGCCTCATTTAGTTGAGAACGTAGATACAGAATTGAGTACACAAAGATGTCTCGGTTTACAACGAGTCCAATCCTAATGAACGACCATCACCAGCAGTACAATGTCCTTCAGCGCTTGAGGCTGCCTTATTAGTAGCAGAAGCAGTAGATGATGATCCTGACTTCCATCTGCCTCGTGTGCTCACCGCTGTCGTCGGAGCTATCTGGCTCCATGCAGAACCGTGCGCGGAAAACGGCCAGGTAAGCCTATAGTATGTTGGAGGAACTACAATGCATGGAACAAAATTTAATCTCCATTCACATAACGAATAGATATTTTAACAATAGAGTCAAATCCAGAAAAGTCAAGTTTATCCAACAGAAGGGCTTGTTACAAAGTTTTGATTACCTAGCAAGAAGATTTTCCTCGACCAGTTTAGTTTCTTTGTCTCTTGAATCATCTCTTCATCTTTAACACAAGGTTTCTGTGATTGTCCTCCTCACCTTATAGGTCCGCACCCTAAGGAAAATCAAATGCGCATTGGTTATCATATTGCATATACACAAAAGGTGGTAAAACTTTGATATATATCACAACAGTGGATTAATAATCAAGTGATAAACTCCGGTGCCTTTCTTATATCTCTTAGCAATCAAGAAACAATGAATTTTGGCATCACATGTAAGCAAGCAAGCAACATTGATTTTACCACAACAACAACTCAAGATCCCCAGCTACATCTAATAGCAGCGGCACAAACCATAGATTCTCAACTCTGTCCCCGTAAAACAATATGCAACAGAAAACTGTACAAAACAAGAGACTATGTCAACATCCACCCACCAAAGAAGACCTATAATAAAAATGTAACAACAAGATGAGGCAACTAACACAAAACCATCAACTGTCATTAGCTTACCAAGAATACTAGAACCAAGACATCTAATAACCCAGACACGATATCTGATTCTTACCAACATAATTTAGAAATCTAGATGTGCATATAGCCATTACCACCACAAATTCCAAATACATGTCATCAACTCGACGAATAGAGCATAACATACCCACAACACCATGATCGCGGTAACAGAGAGCACAAGAGAGCTAGCGATCAAAGGGGTGAATCATGAGCTCACCGTAGAGGTTGTAGCCCAGACCAGCCCACGTGTCTTCAACGCGGAGCCACATCACCTCCGCATGCACCAGGCCAAGCGGCGGAACATGCAGATAGCAAAAAATACATTATTAAGATGTTCATTACCAATACTATCGATTGCATAGAAGACATAGCGTAATGAACAAACTTAGCCAAAACTGTCAAAGTGAAGTGGTACTACAAACTACAAATCAATGCTGAATCCAATTACATTTCATCCTTGCAAACACATGGTTTTCATGATATATAGTCGAGATTAACAGCTTCGTCAGAAGTGAAATCGCCAGAAAAGCTAGCATAATGCCAAATGTTGAACTGACATATATATTCTATTAAGGTGCAGCTATTCTAAAGAAAATAGCTATGTGTGTTCTAATAACAGAATTTACTTTGATTCCGTTCCATTAACCAAGTCTTGTGTCAGGATTTAAGTGAAGTGATCACGGCAGACTAAAACTATGAACGAAAACCTGAACCATCGCACTCCGAATCTTTTCAGGTTTCCGGATGAGCAATGGCCAGCACCAGCAGATTAATCAACTACCCATGCACATTACGTCCATTCTTCCTCTGGACTACTACTAATCTTGCTCAGCTATGCATGCACATTACTAGTTTGTATACTCAGATAAGAGAAGCATTATCACATCTAATGATATCAAAGACCAAGCACAGGTAGAAAAAATTATGTCCGGCAAGCCGGAACATGTAGTTGTGGCTCCCTCCAGGGCAACTTCCAGCTCCAATTTTCCTCTCCCTCTGATGTCGCATCAGGGCCACATGCATCCACTTCTCCCCTGCAAGAGAGCCGCGACAGTCCGATGCAGCGTCGCGTCCGACTATAGCTAGTCAAACAAGCTTGGCTCGCTAATCACCTGCAGTACAGCAACAGACTAAGAAAGGCTGCACAAGCACAAGGCATGTTAATTAAATAAGCGGCAATAAAAAATGTTCATACTTTCATATACAAACACGTCATGATTGGAAGGCAGTGAAATAAGAGTCCCACTGGAGTCTAGACCATGCAAAAAATAAAACATGAGCAAAACAAAGCCAAGCATTTTTTGCACTCCTGTACATGAATATATGATCTCTTGGTGCGTCTTATAACTGAAAAGAGCAAGCGTACATGATCTGGTGATCTCACACATTGAGCCGCATCAAGCAAAACATAAGAAGCTAGTCACCATCATCTGGCAAAAAGCAAGCAAAACACAACACATCTAGCTTCTTGAATTAGTATCAAATCTTAAAATGGATTGTCGCCTCTAGGCAATCGCACGAGAAGTCATTCACAACCGTAGCCACTGTAAAGATGATTATACTGCAACAGTTAGAAAAGAAAATGGGAAAAACCAAGGACCAAGTTTGGACTTAGTATAGGCATAACCCCACAAGGAAAATCCCAAATTCCAGCACACAATGGACCACGCCGACAATCTACCTTGAAGTCAATGCCAATAGTAAGAGGGCCAAATCCTGAAAAAGAAAGAAGGGGCTCATTCGCGGCTGCCAAGCCCTAGAAAGGGCGAGAAGACATGTCTGCCATTAGTTTCAGTTAGCTGCTTCCTACTCCAGCTAGGTGCACATGACGGGACTTGGTTGAGCAAAAGGAGCAAATAGAGGTGTGAGAAAAAGAAACATTGCAAAATTTATTATTTCGGTATAGCTGCTGAAATATACGACAAGGAACCATTAAAGAATTCATTCACTAACCATGGCGTAAAAGATGGACTCATAACTCAATCTGACAACAATATATAGTGCTTATTTCAGATCTACAAAGCTAGGTGCATAAACATGTGCTAGAAAAAAAAGAAATAAGATTCATTACCCAGATGTAAATTCATGGTTTTGATTATGCAAGGTCCCACTTGAAAACTAAAAAAAATTAAGGTTCTATTCTACAAAATTGAAAAACAATTAAGGTTCTATTCTACAATGATTTGAGGAATCACAAGTAAGCAAGCAAGCAACACTGATTTTAGGTATAACTTGGCGACTTGAAATAATAGAGGGAAAGCAAATCAAATCGTTTCACTAGGCTAGCTCAGCTCCCTCCCTAAACAGGAACATTACAAGCACCGGAACATATACCTGCTGCAAGCAGGTTCAAATTAAGCATGTGTAAATAACAACTCAAGATCCCCAGCTACATCTAGTAGAAGCAACACAAACCACAGATTCTCAACTCTGCACTCATAATACAATCTACACCGGCTAACAAGAACCTATGTCAACCTCCACCCAACAAAGAACTCCAATAAGCATGTAACAGCAAGTTGAGGCTACTAACACAAAATCATCAAGTTCCTTGGCTTAAAGAATACTAGAATCAAGGCATCTAATAACCAAGGCAATATATCAGATTCTTAACAACATAATTTAGAAAGCTAGATGCCCAGATGGCCATTACCACAAGTTTCAAATACAGGTCATCACCTCAATGACTAGAACATAACAAAGCCACACCACCATGATCGTGGTAACGAAGAACGCAAGGGAGCCAAAGATCATGTCGGTGAGCAAGGAGCTCACTGTATAGTTTTGTATCTAAGGTTGGCCAGCGTGTCTTCAACGCCAAGCCGCATCACTGCCTCATGCACCAGGCCAAGCAGAAGCCGCAGATAGAATAAACTACATTAGTAAGATGTTCATTTCCAATACTATTTATTGCATTGAAAACATAGCACAATGAACAAACTTAGCTAAAATTGTCTGGTACTGCAAACTACACATCAAAGAAGAATCAATCGGCACAATGAAGTTTAAATAAGAGAAGTTACATTTCATCCTTGTAACCAAAATGGTTTCCATAATATATGTGGTACCAGATTACCAGTTTGGTTAGAAGTGAAACCCCAAATAAGCCAGCACAATGTCAGGTGTTGAATTGGCATATATTCCATTTAAGATGTAGCTATTATAAGTTATAACATCTTAATCAATTATTTATCTAGGAAGATACTATAATACACATGTTAACGAGGAGACAAAATAGCTTTATGTACACCATTTTTTCGAGATTTGATGTCGGAGAGAGCGAGTCGAGTTCTTTTAACCTAAAGGCTGAAGGATGGAGCATGATCCTTGAGAGCCCAACGCCCTGTTGATACCATACAGAGTGAAGATAAGCTTACAAGTGAGTGTAAGAATAGCAGATCGGGAAGGTCGTGAAACCTGCAAGAAATAATTGCCAGGAATTGCAAATTATGGTATACAAGATAACACAACCTAGTGTACATGCATATTGAACACAAGTTAAGCACATAAATAATCATCTGGTTTGTAAGGGATGGAACACAAAAAAATTCAACAGCTTCTTACGTTTTTGTACATTTAATATCCAGAAAATCAGTAAACACAAGTACATGGGTAGAATAGCGCAAGGTATGCCTATGTCCAAAGAACCAATCATGGAATCTCTACCTGCGTCTGGAAGAATATGGCTGAGGAGCAGGACGCTGGCATCGACATCCTCTCCAACAACATCAGCAACGGCACGGCTGGTGGCAACGGATTCGCCGACAGTGAAACCGGGCAGCGAGGACCACACACCAGTAACTCTTGCGCTACAACAAACAATCAGATCGAGCCATCCTGCTCCTCGAAGTAAAGGTGCAACAGCCGCAACTCCTAGCGACGTCCTGCTTAGATTCACAAAACGAAAAGAAATGAAAAGGGGATAGATTTACATTCCAAGCAACCAAGCAAGATAAGTACGTGCACATCAGCTCACTACGGGAGAGATGGAGTACGCTGACGGCCGCCAGCCGTCGGCACAGCCCAGAAGGCCATCGGCACAGGCTATGCCGATGGTGACCGTCGGCGTAGCATCGTCGGCATAGTTCTGGTCGGGGACTGCCCAATCACCGTCGGCACAGACTGGCCGTCGGCACAGATTGTTGTGCCGACTGTAAAACCGTCGGCATAGTATTTTAAAATTATTTTCGAAAAAATATTCAAATTTTTTTTTTGAAAAAAATAATTTTTATTTTATTTTTTTCACTTTTCTTCTTCTACTTTTTTACTTGTTAATCTTTCACAATCACACTTAGTACACTTAATCTTAGGTCAAATTGCACTTGTGGTCAAATTGCACTTGTGGTCAAACTTCCCAGTTGGTCACCCATCCTCACACTACTCCCACCCCGGCACGATTAACTTCTTGGTTCTCTTCGGATGAGCTTCCATGAAAGAAATGACACCTTAATGTTAATATTACCATATCTATCATATTAACCCTTTGACAGTGATATCACACCTCTATATTTTTTAATTCTAAACAATTACTTAAGTAAACAACAATGAATATATATATATAAATAATAATAATATAGAATTTGAAAAACAATTAAATGATTTTTTTTGTCTTTTTATTTAATATGGAATAATTAATATCAGTAAATGCGAATTTGGCAAATAATATGTCTAAATTGATCGAAAAATGAGAGGAATACAAATATGATATCCATATCATCTTTTGAACCTACAAAGTTAACTTACCCAAAAATCATGAGCATTAGATCAAGTACCTCTAGTTTAAATTTGAGTGACTTTATCGAAAATGAGGTGGAAAACGGCCTCGACATGGCATAGTTAGCCGAAACAATGTCATATTTGGCATGTGTGTGGACCCTAGGATGGGAAGCAAGACCCCGGACACGGATTTCTAATCCGACCCACGGACAACCATCTTTTCATTTTTAGCGTGCCCAAACAATTTTTATTTGTGAAGCAGCTACATGGGGCGCATTTTAGTATGACGTGAAACCTCCGTGTGATGATAGTAGACCACCTACGCACCACCTATCAGATGACATGTGCACGCGTTAGATTTTTGGGAACCCATGCGGCTTCCGGCGGTGTCCCGCCGAATTCGCTGGAAACTGACCGGATTTGAACTAGGGGTGAACTATCCGTCGCTCCAGAAATTCCGACAAAATTGTTTTTAGTTGAACGACGCATCATTATATGTGCTAATTTTTGTCCGTTTAGTTTGTTCGTGAATGCGTGCACCCGCACGCCCGGTACGGCGATACCGCATGCCCCGGGGGTCCTGTTTTGGCCAGATGGCAATTTAAACGAAGTCCAAAAATCTCACGGAGCCGCGTGACGTCATTTTATATGTCATAGTAATTATTCCGTTTGTTAAAACTGGGATACGACAATTATTTCGAAAAATCCTTCACGAAAAGGGCTATCACGTAGGGAGTTCTATGAATTTCAGGGGAAATGAGGTGGGAAACGGCCTCGGCATGGCATAGTTTGCCGAAACAAGATCATATTTGGCACGTGTGTGGACCCTAGGATGGGAAGTAAGACCCCGGACGCGCATTTCTAATCCGACCCACGAGCGACAATATTTCATTTTTGGCGTGTGTGAAAGCCATGAAACCTCGAACATTATAGCTCATTTCTAAGAAGATTTGTTTAGGTATTTGAAATATTCCATTTTTTATATTTTTCTATGATAGATCTTGTTTTTCTGCAAAATTTGATATATTATACTTATTTTTCTCAATTAGAATGATTTAGTTATGTTTTTTTAAGACTGTCGTGCAGAAATAGAAAAAAGCTATGCCGACGGTATAACCGTCGGCACAGGTCCGTAGTGAAAAAAAAGGAAAAAAATGTTGTGCAGACGGTCAGACTAGTCCTGTGCCGACGGCCAGAACGTGACCGTCGGCACAACCGGCCTGTACCGACGGCCATTTTAACACCGACGGCCATCCTTATCGCCGCGGTCCGGAGGCTTCTGTGCCGACGGCCCCGATATTTGGCCGTCGGCACACACGACGACTGTCGGCACATCTGCGCTCTCCCGTAGTGGCTAGCTACAATCATGTAAAACCAATAGATATCATCAGGTACACATTATTGTGCACTAGTAAGAAGAAGCTATCCTCTACGGGACAATTGACATTATAAATGCCATGAACTTCCTTTTGTTTATACAAAGTTTTGAATACCTGGCAAGAAGCATACATGCTTTCCTTGGCTAGTTTGGCTTCTGTCTCTTGAATCATCTCTTCCTCTTAGTACAAGGTTTCTGTGATTGTCATCCTCGCTTTACAGGTGCATACTGAGGAAAATCGAATGCTTTACTATGTTGATATTGCACATACATAAAAAGAGGGATAAGTTTGATAAAGATCACAACAGTGGATTAAGTGACTAACTCCAGTGCCTTTCTTAGATCTCCTAGTAATCAAGCAATAATGATTTTAGGCATCGTAAGTAAGCAAGCAACACTTATTTTAGGTATAACCTGGCGACTTGAAGTAATAAAGGGAAGGCAAGTAAAATTGTTTCACTAGGCTAGCTCAGCTACTTCCCTAAATATAAACATTGACAAGCATTGAAACATACATTGTCTAATAAATGCTATATGTTTCCTCTAGCAGCAAGCAGTCTCGACTTAAGTACGTGTAAACAACAACTGAAGATCCCAGCAACATCTAATAGCAGTAGCACAAACCACAGATTATAACACAATCTGCAACAAAAAAAAGTGTACATAACAAGAACCTACGACAACATCCACCCAGCAAAGAAGACCTCTAATAACCATGTAACAACAATTTGAGGCCGCTAACACAAAAACATCAACTTCATTGGCTTATACCAAGAATGGTAGCACCAAAACATCAACCAATACAAAATTTCGGATTCTTAACAACATAATTTAGAAATCTAGATGCCCAGTTAGCCATTACCACCACAAATACCAAATACATGTCATCAACTCAATGACAAGAGCATAACATAGCCACAACACCATGATCATGGTAACAAAGAGCACAAGGGAGCCAGATATATACCAAAGGTGCAAACCATCGTAGAGGTTGTAACCAAGGCCAGCCCATGTCTTTGATGCCGAGCCTCATCACCTCCACATGCACCAATCCAAGCGGAAACTGCAGATAGCAGAAAATACATTATTAAGATGTTTATTACCAATACTATGAACAAACTTAGCAAAAACTTTCTAAGAAAATTGGTACTACAAACTACAGGAGAAAGTAAAGTTTCCATAAGACCAATTACATTTAATCCTTGCAATCAATATGGTTTTCATGATATATGTAGTGCAAATTATCAGCTTGGTTAGAAGTGAAATCGTTAAAAAAACTAGCATAATGTCAACTGTGAACTAACATATATTCTATTTAGGATGTAGTTATTCTAAAGAAAATAGCATTGCCCTGTTGTGATAATAGAATTTACTTTGATTATGTTCTATCAATAAAATCGCGTGTCGGTATTTAAATGAAGTGATCATGGCAGACTAAAACTATGAATCTAAACCAGAACCATCGAACTCTGAATCTTGCCAGGTTTCCAGATCAGTAGGCAATGGTCAACACCAGCAAATGGATCAACTATGCATGCACATTACGTCAATCTGCTGCCCCTGGATCACTACTAATCTTGTTTAGCTATGTACGCACAATAAGAGAAACGTTATCACAACCAGGGCAGCTTCCAACTCCCCTTCTCCATGTACCGCTGCAGCGTCGTGTCCGACTACAACTGGTTGAACAATCTTGTCTTGCCAATCACCTGCATGACAACAACAGACCGAGAATGGCTCACCACCAAGATACAATTACTAGCTGAGGCCAGGGATCAACACAAGCACAAGGAATAATGTTCAATAAGGAACGATTACAAATGATCAGAATTTCATATACTAACACGTCATGACAGGAAGGCGGTGGAATAAGAGTCTCGCTAGAGTCTAGAACTCTAGATGGACCATGCAAGTATAAAACATGAGCAAAGGCCAAGCATTTTTTCACCAAATGAATGGCTGCATAGGATACATTCTCGGTGGCAGGTCATTTTCAAGAGGAGAGGGTCATGGTGGCCATTTGTGTCTCCCATCAAGGTCCAAGAATAATGGCAGAGACAATAGAGTAAATACACGACATGAGTAGCAGGCCCAGGAATAATGGGAGAGACAATAGAGTAAATACACGATGTGAGTGATAGTACAGTGTAAAAGGGCGTGGCAGCCCCGGAAAGTATCATTTGCTCCTGAGCACCAGTGCTCTCGTCGTTCAAATAAATTTAAAATTATGGTTTACAAATTTTTAAAAAATATGAAAATAATTATGCACATAATTAGTGTTGTATTCCACAAGCATGTAAAATCGTGACTTGAAATTCTTTGTATTGTGGGCTACACAAAAATGACAAATCTGATAATTTGGGGATTTGAAACATACTTCTACAGATCTACATTTTTGTTATTTTTTTACAGTTCAGAATACAAAGTATTTGGAATTGATATTTTACACGTTTGTGGGATAATTCATGAACTACATCCGATTTTTTTTTTCAATTTTTTTTAAAAACTCACAGATATGGTTTTGAATTTTTTGAACTAAGCAGGAGCACTGGAGCTCGGGAGCACGAAATCTGCGTTCGTGGCAGCCCCTTCTCTCTCTCTCTCTCTCTCTATATATATATATATATATATAGCCAGTGACTATGTGTTATCCATCGACTAGCTAGCTAGCAACCTTGAAAATATTTTGTTGCATTGTTGCTATAGCTAGACTCAACATCTCAATATGGCGCCTGTAGACGCTGGTGCCGGCTCCGGCGACCTCGCCATCGTTGTGTTGAGCCGCCGCCTTGTCCGCGCCTCCGACCCGTCCATTCAGCCTGAGCAGCGCGTGGTCACCTTCTCCAACCTTGACCTTTACCCCGACAACGTGCAGGCCAGCATGGTGTGCCTCTACCCCAAGCTTCCAAAGAAGGGCGACTTTGAGGCCATCGTGGCCACCTTCGAGGCCGACCTGCCCTCTTTGCTTAACAAGTTCTACCCTCTTACTGGCCGCATCGTAATCAATGCGAGCTCTGGCCTCCCCGAGCTGCACTGCGAGAACCAGGGGGCAGAGCTGGTCGTCGGAGAAGTGAATGTCGCCTTAGGGAGCCTGGACTATGGCATCGCCGAGGAGTCCCTCAAGAAGATGATGCTGCCGTACCACGAAGGCGTCACCCTTTCGGTGCAGATTTTGTCCTTCGCCTGCGGCGGCTTCTCCGTGGTGTGGGGCACGAACAACCTTGTATGCGACGGCCCAGCCTCCGGCATGTTCCTAAGCATGTGGTCGGAGCTGGCGCGGACGGGGAGGATGCCCGACACCCTTGCCGTCAACCACGACCGATCGGTGTTCCGTCCCCGCGACCCGCCGGCATACAGCGCCGGCCTCGACGGTATGTTCGCCACGTACGACGACCGCCGGATGGTGAACGCCCTGACAGCCGACGCCAGCTTCGTGGAGCGCATCTACTACATCGAGGCAAGCGACATCACCAAGCTACGCGAAGAGGCGAGCACCAGCAGCAACCAGCGGGCGTCGCGCGTCCAGGCGGTGTCTGCGTACCTGTGGAAGGCCCTGGCCGCCGTCGTGGCCGCGTCGTCCCGCGTGCCGGAAGGGCGCTGCTGCATGGGGTGGATGGTGGACGCTCGGCGGCGGGTCAAGGCGCCCGCGCTCGTCCCCGCGCTGCGCAACTACTTCGGCAACGTCACGGCCTACGCCCTCGCTGACGCCGCCGTGGACGACATCCTGCGGGAGCCGCTGGCGGAGGTGGCGGCGAGGGTGCGCGACACGATCACGGCCATAGACTACGACACGTATCTCCAGGAGCTTGTGGACTGGGTGGAGGAGC
This sequence comes from Lolium rigidum, assembly GCF_022539505.1. NCBI lineage: Eukaryota > Viridiplantae > Streptophyta > Magnoliopsida > Poales > Poaceae > Lolium > Lolium rigidum. The sequence continues at coordinate 285,242,750 of NC_061508.1, forward strand.
ACAAACCGGAGCACGTCATGGAGAAGGGCGTCCTTGGGCTCGGCACCCCCACGGTGAATCAGACGGTGTTCGCCTCGTTCCCGTTCGACACCGACTTTGGCTTCGGCGAGGCGACGCTCGCCCTGCCCATGTGCGAATATGGGAGGCTCTGCTCGGGGTACCTCTCCGTTGGAGCGCGGCCAGGAGGCGACGGCTCCTGGCTTCTCAGCGCATACATATGGCCACGGCTCGCGGCGGCGCTCGACTCTGACGGCATCTTCAAGCCTCTCACGGCGGAGTATCTCGGCCTTTCAAGGCACCACAAGTCCAAATCTCGTCTTTGAAACGCTTCTTCCATCTACACCGACTACTGCTTAAAAGTATGATTTTTAGAATTTTTTGAAACTTAAAAGTATGATTTTTGATTTTTTCAAAATAAAGAGCTACATGTAGCCCGGTCTCCATTTGTCCGTTCTCTATACCCAAGCTACTATGTACTACTTTGATCATTTTTTGGTAATAAAATATGTGATGTATGCCATATAAAATCGTATTATTGGATTTACATTGAAGGAATGGTTCACTCGCCGCGCGTGCCATCGGAGCAAGCAGCGGGCCACGGGAGCGGGGCCTTGCTTCGGCGCGCGCGTCGCACCGATAGATGAGGGCATCTCTAGCGGCGCGACGCATTTCAGACTCTCAAAAGTGGTCGGCAGCGTCCGTTTGCGTCGCCCAGCGGATATATTTTGACCGCGCGTCCGTTTGCGTCTGGGTGTGCTCCCATCGGGGCGACCCATTTTTGAATTGCAACATAATTTGATCTTCATACAATTCCTTTGGTTTTCTACCACGAGCGATTGATTCATATGAAAACCAAACATAGAAAGTACATAAAAACTATACAAGACCTAGACTACTTGGGTCCTGACGGGCCGGCACCGTCGTTGCGTCGCTCCGTGGCTCGCTTCTCCGCCGCCTCCGCGCGGCCGCTATGGCTCGGTGCGCCGCCGCGTCCTCTTGCAGTGCCTGCTCCAGCCTCGCGTTGGCGGCCTCGTCCTTGAGCGTCTCGAAAGACTCGACGAGGGCCCGCTGCTCCGCCGCCTTCTCCTCCGGCGTCGGCGCATCAGGGTCATCGGATGACCATGAAATCTCCGAGTCGAGTCCTCGGCTGCAGCGGCCGCCGCCAGCCTGCGCTGTTCCGGCTCGGCGTCGACGGCCGCATGGGCCGCCCGCTCCTCCTCGCTTCCTTCTCCGCTCCGGCCCAGGTCCGCGGCGTCCCCGACCGGGTGAAGGAGGTCGGTGCTGTCGTCGGAGTCGAACCCGTCGTCGAAGCTCGAGGCCAGGGGAGGTGGAGTGGGAGGTGAAGGTGGAGGTGGAGGCGCGGCAGCCTGGCCGCGCCCGGCGCTGCTCATGGTGGATCTACTGAGTGGCGCTACGGCAGCGGCGGCTAGGGTTTAGTGTGGAGGAGATGAGATGTTGGCGCCCCTGTTTATATAGGTCGGAGGCAGGGCGACGGCCGCGCCACGCGGGGCATCGCCATTACTACGTGTGGCACGCGAGGCAGCCGCAGGCCGGCCGAGCGACGCCTGCCGCCGCGATCGGCGGAGAAGACACATCGACACTGCGTCTGCTAGCTGCGCACGTCTACTAGCTGCGCACGCTCGCGGAAGCCGAGGCACGCCATTAACGCGGCCCCGCAAAGGCTGCGGCTCGCCGCCCGCAAGTAATGCCGCCGAAGACGAAGCAGTTGTGACGCTGCCAGGCGGGCCCGTGCCAGGACCAAGCGGTCACTTTGCGCGTCCGCGCAGCGTCCGCCGAGACGCAAACTTGGCGCATATTTGGGCCAAGTTTGCGTCTCTGCGGACGGCCCGGTCACTTTGCGTCGCGCCGCTGGAGAGGGTGCACGACGCATTTTCGGTCATGGCGGACACAAACGGTCGCTCAACATCCGTTTGCGTCGCGCCGCTGGAGATGCCCTGAGGAGAGGACGGTAACGAGGCCAGGCGGATCAATCCGTTTCTGTAATACACGCGCAGATGGTACACCCAACACGTACAGTAACAAGTAGTACTCCATTTTGTCTCGAACACGTAGGGATGGCACCCGCAGGGTATGGGTACGGGTAGATCCATCCCATACCCATACCCATCGTCTTCAATCGTACCCATCACCCGTACCCATACCAGCCAACGGGTACAAGTTTTTCCCATACCCGTCACCCGGCAGGGTTAATGGATACCCGTGGGTAAAAAATACCCATGCTTAAAACATATCAAATTAATTAAAAAATATGGCATGAGGTGAAGTGATCATAATAGGGCTCTAATCATCACTAACCTACCAAGGACTGTGACCTGAGAAGCGTGAGGTTCAACCCTAGCAACATGAAGACGTGATTAGGAGTAAAATTAAGCACTTTAGAATATTATAGCAGCTCACTTGTGAAATTTAGATGGGTAAATGGGTACGTGGGTATGGGTTCCACGATCCCATACCCATACCCACTCTACCCGATGGGTATAATATTTTACCATTTACAAACCCATGGGTAATATTTTATCCCATACCCGTACTCCTATTGGGTTTTTACCCGACGGGTACGCGGGTGATGGGTACCCATTGCCATCCCTACGAACACGGCCCTCGGAGCGAGAGGGATCATCGTTGGGACACCCTGCCGGAACGTGGAGCGTTGGGTGACCGCCGGGAGAGGGTCGTCCGGTTTCCGGCTGGGATCAACCAGGCGGACTGGTAGTCATTCGGGTGGTAGTCGCTCTACCACTCGTAGCCAAGAACGCTGAAGCTCATCGTCGGGATGTAACCGACGTTGTTATATTCCCGCTGGCCGTCGTGTTCACGGCGGAGTGCTGGTCGGCAATCTTGATCGGAGTCGCCGTCGCGGACGACGGTGCGAAAGATGTCGTTGGAGACGGTCTGGTAGAACCAGCGGATGATGGTGGCATCGATGGCGAGCCACTCGGGGTCGTGCGGCATGGCGAGGAGGTCGATGGTGCCATCGACGTGATCGAGGAGATCATACTCGCGGAACAGTAGCCCGAAGTACGTCTTCCACGGGAAGAAGTTGGCAGCGGTGGTGGAGAGCTTCACCGGCACGCGCTCGGCAATGGGAATGTCGCGGATGACGGCGACGGAGGGGCCGGCGAAGGGGTTGCTGCTGCCGGAGCCGGAGGAGTTGAAACCAGAGCCGGAGGAGTCGAAGCGCTCCATGGCGGAAGCGGTGGTGGTGGTAGGAGGCGGAAGCGGCTAGGGCTAGGGTTGGGGTGGGGAGAGGCGGCGGTGGGAGATGGGGGGCCGGCGGCGCCCGGGGGTGGAGAGGGGCGGCGGCTAGGGTTGGGAGCGGTGGCGCCCAAGGGGAGAGGATGGCGGTGGCTAGGTCAGGACCCGAAGGTTCTCTGATACCATGTAGAAGAGTTATTGGAGATTGCGCAGCATCAATAAGGCCGGCTGCTCATGTATATATAAGCGGACATATGTACAATTACAGATACAACGCTAAAAAAACATGAGGACCTATGCCTATACATTATGTTACTCAACACGACCCACGGGGTGTGAGCCAGCGTTCATCGTCACCCGCGCAGCACCGCCGTGGCCTCTCAATTCGTTGACACTGCGGTTTGTAAAGGGGGCGCCTATAGGAAGCTTCACTGTGTGAGGGATTAACCGCCGCATGCACACTCAGCCACGTTTGCTCTCTGGTGGGCCGGCCTAGGTAAACTTTTCCCAAATTTCTCTTTTTCTCTTTTTTATTTTGATTTTCTATTCCGAAAAACTTCAGGTTTTTTTAGCAAAAAAAACTAATCACATTTGAAAAAGGTTCAAACTAAAATTATTTTAAAAAAATGTACATTTTTTTCAAAAATAATTTTGTTCATAAATAAAAAAAATTGTTCAAAATGTTTTTTGCTCAAATTTTTTTTGTTCCTTTTTTTGCTTAGAAATAAAATTTGTTCAAATTTTTATTGCTCATGTTTAAAAAAATGTTAAAAAATTCAGAAAAAGAGAAAAATAGAAAAAGAAAAACTAGAGAAAATTAGGAAGAACCATGAACTAGAAGAAAAACACAAAAAACCGACCAAGAGCTCGTAAAAGCGGAAGAACCAAAACAGTTAGAATAAATGGGCCGTGGCCCAGCTCATCCCATTAGCTTGCTCTCTTAAAGCACGCTAATTGGCGGCGAATAGATTTGCCTTTGTAAAGGTCGATGCGAGTTCGGTTGCGGGAGCATCTGCTCGGTTTTTTCAGGGAACCTTTGGCCCTCTCAGGCCGGATGAGGCGTTTTGGCTCATAGGAGCATTTGCACCCATTATGCAAAATAATAAAAAATAATTTTAAAAATGTTAAATAATTCGACATAAAATTTATGGTGTATATTGTGACGTTTTTTCGTGAAAAAAAAACATTTTACGTGGCATGTACAAAAAAAGATAAAAAAAATATCATGTACATAATCGTGTTGTAGCATCAAAATTTGTCTTTTTAAGGAGACACGAAAAAATAAAAACAATTCTGAAAACGTATGTACGAACATAAAATATCTAGATGTTACATGTAAAATTTTATTTCTAAATTTTTTTACACTTCAAAATATATTTTCACATAACAAATTCATATGCTCCTATAAATCAAAATGAATTTTTCAGACCTAGCTATTTTGGTCCAAGGAAACAGGGCAGAAACGGGTGGGCTTCTAGGACTGAAAAGTGCGTTGCAAGTGCACCCTACCAGCCCATGTAGGGACATTTGACAAAACCTACACGGATAATCCATCCACGACCCCAGGTGTCCACGAGAATACGGCCGGGATCGACACGAAATCAAACAAAACCCGGTCTATTTGTACGTCGGGATCACGAGATATTCAAGTACTAAAAAAAAAGGATCACGAGAGATTCCATCAGCAAGTTCCAAACATACAGCCGCACCCGCCAGGCAGTTTCGGCGTGTTACCTCTCTCGCGCGCGCCATGGTGGAACCGTGCTCGGTGCTCCCCGACGATGTCATCGAGGACATCTTGGCGCGGCTACCAGCCAAGACCTTCTACAGGTGCCGCTGGCTCTCTCGCACTTTTGATTGTTGTTGAAGTGGGGTTCTCCTTTAGCCTTCTTGTTCCTTTGATATACTATTTATGCCTCATTGTCTAATACCTGAGATTATCCTTATAAACATATTAGGTCAAATACTCTAGCGCGGTGTCATTGTTACCAAAATAATGGATAAGGGTAAAATACCCTTACAGAGCCGCTCTTGAAAGTCTGGTTGACGAGGTAGTTAGAGTACCCACTATCATTCGTTAACAACAACAAACCCCTCTCAAAATAATTTTACTCCTGTTTTACAAATGAAAAGCTCTAGCACATGTTAATCCCTGCTTCCCTCTGCGAAGGGTCAATCGTTTACTTTTACATTGAGTCTCCATCCTTTCTTTGAGCACCTTCTTGAGAGCACAACTGTCATTCTTAGTATAATATGCTTGTCCCAAAATGTGATTAACTGTGGTATAACTTTGATGCTTTTATCTTTGATAATCTCTACTTCCAGTCCTCCCATGAACTTCAAAGGTGCCCGAGCATTTATGTTTTGCTGTACAAATACGGGCAAGCGAGATACCACTTTATCATACCCTTTTATGAACATTGCAATCTTGCTGATAGACATGATTCATAATGCTTATTATTAATTTGTTGGTGCTTTTTCAGTGATTGACATAGCTATTAGATGATTTTATTTGCATGTACCTTATTATGAATTGCCTAAGTACTTATCCATATCATGAGAATATTTACATCATATGAGCAAATGTGTTCGTGAAAGTTCTTTTATCGCACTCAGTTGTTAACTGAATTGCTTGAGGACAAGCAATAAGCTAAGCTTGGGGGAGTTGATACGTCCAAAACGTATCTACTTTCCCGAACACTTTTGCTATTGTTTTGCCTCTAATTTGTGTATTTTGGATACAACTAACACGGACTAACGTCTGTTTTCAGCAGAACTGCCACTGGTGTCTCGTTTTTGTGCAGAAATTCAACTTTCAGGAAAATCCCCGGAATTAATGCCCAAGGGCTTATTTTTCCAGAAGATTCACGGAGCCAGAAGGGCAAGCCAGGGGGGCCCACGACCCCCACACCATGGGCCGGCGTGGCCTAGGAGGGGGGCGCGCCGCCCTATGGTGAGGCCGCCTCGGCCAGCCTCTGACGCCCCCCTTTGGACTACTTAACGTCTTCGACCTAAAAACGCACGGGGGGTTAGACGAAATCGCCAGAAGACATCCGAACACCGCCGCCATCGCGAAACTCCGTCTCGGGACCGGAAACTCCGTTCTGGCACTCCGCCGGGACGGGGAATTGGAGGAGATCATCGCCATCATCACCACCGACGCCTCTCCATCGACCAGCCATGTTTCCCCCATCCATGTGTGAGTAATTCCCCCGCTGTAGGCTGAAGGGGATGGTAGGGATTGGATGAGATTGGTCATGTAATAACATAAGATTGTTAGGGCATAGTGCCTAGTATCCGTGATTGGTACTTTTATGATATTGTTGCAACTTGTTATGCTTAATGCTTGTCACTAGGGCCCGAGTGCCATGATCTCAGATCTGAACATGTTATCAATTCATGATGATATTCATTGTTTTATGATCTTACCCGCAAGTTGTATACACGTATTGTTGTCCGGAACCCGAGGCCCCAAAGTGACGAAATTGGGACAACCGAAGGGGAAGGCGGTGATATGAGGATCACATGTGTTCACGGAGTGTTAATGCTTTGCTCCGGTGCTCTATTAAAAGGAGTACCTTAATTTCCAGTAGATTCCCTAGAGGCCCGGCTGCCACCGGCTGGTAGGACAAAAGATGTTGTGCAAGTTTCTCATTGCGAGCACGTACGACTAAATATGGAACACATGCCTATTGATTGATTAGTATTTGTATACCGTTTTATTATTATCTGCAAATGCCCTACCTTGATTATTACATGAGTTTCTCTCATCCATGCAACACCCGTTCATCCATCCATGTGCCTACAGTATTTTAATCCTGCTGTTTACTATAATCACTACTGCTGTCTTTGTTACACTGCTGCTGATATTTCACTACTGCTACTGCTATAAAACTGTTACTCGATAAACTCTTGCGAGCAAGTCTGTTTCCAAGTGCAGCTGAATTGACAACTCCGCTGTTAAGTCTTACAAATATTCTTTGGCTCCCCTTGTGTCGAATCAATAAATTGGGTTTTACTTCCCTCGAAGACTGTTGCGATCCCCTATACTTGTGGGTCATCAGAACACTGGCTTTCCTAGACTTATTAGAATGTGAAACAATATTAGAAGCATCTTCACAGAAAATGATGTGACCATCTTCTACATTTTCAGTCACAAGATCTTTAACTATTGCAATCGCAGATTCAACATTTATTTTCTCCTTAGGTTCTATAGGTTTCTTTGCACTTTTATTAACCACACTAGTTATAACAGAATACTCCTTCATCTTAGCAGGGAAAGGAGTTTTTTCAATATAAACTTCAGGAAGAATATGATCAACAGTTTTAGTTTCAACACATTTACCTATAGGTGAATCAGTTTTATCTTTGTAAGGTTCATGATACTTACTAAAATCCGCCGGGGAAATTCCCTCCCGAAGGGGGAAATCCCAACTGCATGGCGGTCCTCCCACAGAGCCCGACCATGACCCATTGCGAAACCACGCCGCTAGGGCTCGGCTATGACACACACGCCAAGAAGCATAAAGTTGTATGCATACGCAATCATTTTAACAATGCCAAGAAGATCTTTGGATTTAATGCTTACGAGGTATATGTGATCAACTCCACCACAAAGGACTGGCGGCCGGTGGAGAGTAAAGAGAAACAAAGGGGTTGGGTAAAGCACAACCAGGAAAGCGTCTTTGTCCAAAAGCGCGTGCACTGGATGGCTGAACGAGCTGTTAGCCTCTTTTATAATGAGACATTTATCTTCTCCTTCTCTCTCGACAACGAGACGTCAAGAACCATACCTTTGCCGCCACTAGAGATGGGGAGAAAGTGTCATAGTCAACATTTGAGAAAGCTTGGCGGACGCCTATGCCTCTTCCGTGGAGAAATGTACAGTGATGCAGTGTTGGTGGCACATAGTATCTGGCTATTGCGTGAGCACGATACATGCAGTTGGGATTTGCATTGTCGGATCGATTTGGACATGCTTCATGCATTCCAACCCCTCGGTCCGACTACTTGACATTGTTGATGATGGTCGGAGCATCATTCTTTTACGACCACGCATCCGAACCTTATCGACACCAAGCTTCATGTTGTGTTCATATGACCTCGTGACCAAGGACATGGAGAAGATCATCGATGGCAGTGACTTTGTACCTAACACTGATATAGTATTAAGGCATGCTGCACTATACGAGGAAAGCATCGCATCACCCGGTCAACCTCTAAGTATGATGTAGCTCTTTTGCATCGAAACAACAGAGCTACATTGTCTACACCTCATGTTTTCAATTTTACTCAACATACATGTTTTTTACATATTGCTTACATGAAGTTTTCAAGATATTTTTCTACTTTATGAAGTGGAGAAAACCAAGATGAGGCTGATTTTTGTTTTGCCTCACTGTTGTTGTTGAAACCGTGGTTGATCTCTATCCCATCGATCTGGTGAAATAGTCTAGGACGTTGCCCTTCTGTTTGAACCCCGCTAAAACTTTCACAAAAAACTGCAACGGTTAAAAAGGACTTAATTTTTGTGTTTGCCTTGAATGTTACGAAATGTTTTCTTACAAAAATAAGAGTCTGATAGGAAGCACAATTGGGAACCACAGGCAACTGAGTTTGGTTGGAGAAAAAAGAACGAATTGCATTCTTGTACTATCGCTCCATGTATTTTGATTATTACGTTTAATTACCAAAATCAAATAGAATATATTCTTTTAATGTTGGATGGACTGTAGAAAGATTCAGTTACTGTTGCTTGAGTTATGAGACGGGAAAAAAATCACACTTCCTATTTATTTCAAGATATGTTCATGAAAGCTCCAAAATTTGTTGTGCAATTTGAATTAAGAAAATGTAAAAAATATAAGCTACTAAGTTCAGTTTTTTCATTCCCTTGGTAGATAGGTCCGGGCTTTCATTCTCCACATGATTTCCCAAACTTTGATGCCAAAGTGTTTGGAACTAAACTGTACATAGTGCCAGTGATGTATGGATGTAGCAGAGCAAAAAATGTCTGCAAACTCTGAAGCAACCTACTCTTCACATTAGCTTACCAAGATAGAATCAATACAGCAACAACTGGCTTCGAAACGGACAACGCTGTGTGGCCTTGGGCTCATCAGTACGGCATATGGCTGTTGTGCAGGAGCGATACATGTATACCACTGTCGAATTGGTGTGGACACAATGCCGCCGAAGGTTAACAGATATTGAGTCTCGTCAGCATCGTTGACTATGGTTGTCACATCACTTTTGGCCGTCCATTGGCGGTCCCCAACTAACACTAGTAGAAATTTTCGTCCAAACCCAGTCTGGAACTGGGACAAATAGGTCGATCACATGGCCCCGAAATCAGAGAGAAGCTACGGGGTCTTTTGCCGCGGTTCTTTAAGGTCTTTTTCACGGTTTTAAGGCTCCAGCCGGGACAAAAGGGTCGAGGCCTTTTGCGGCCTGCTGGTAGCCCTTTTTTCCCGGCTGGAGACACGAGCCGGGACATAAAGTCCAACCCTTCGTTCCCGCGCGGAACCCGATCGGTCCTCACCATTACTGCTACAGAATCCGGGTCGCCAAAATCTGAGCCGCCGGCGCGGCCAGCCACGGGAATTGATCACCGGTGGCTGGCCCATGTTAATCTTCATCTTCCACTCATTTATATGCTCAAATCTTCTCCACCATTGTCACACACACCACATTCTTCTCCATCTCATCACCATTGCAAAATAAGCTCCTCTTCGTCGACGTTTCAGACTTGATGGCGCGCTACCCGGATCCTCCAACTCGGATGTACCACATCATGGCCGAAGGGATGGCTTTCAAGGTCACGGTCACGCTCCGTGCAAGAAGGGTGGAGAAGTGGATCTGCGGTGTGAAGAGGGATTTTCTCGACGCTGCAACGAGGAAGTGGGTCAGCTTGGACTGCGAGTTCACCGATCCTCCCCAGCAACAAGATTAGTTTCTTCACATCTCTGCAAAATTTTATCAAGATTATGCAAGCAATTATCAAAAGAAGTCCCGTAGACGGAGAAATCATCCATGAATATTTCCACAATTTCTTCATAAAGACCATGAAAGATAGAAGATATGCATCTTTGAAATGTAGCATGAGCATTACATAAATCAAAAGGCGTACGTCTATGTGCACAAGTTCCATAAGGACATATAAAAGTAGTTTTCTCTTTATCTTGCTTTTTAAGAGCAATTTGAGGAAACCCAGAATAACCATCAAGGAAACAGAAATGAGTCTTCTGAGACAACCTTCCTAACATTTCATCAATAAAAGGTAAAGGATAATGATCTTTCTTAGTAACTTTGTTAACTTCTCTAAAATCAATGCACATCCTATAACCAAGTACTATTCTTTGAGGAATAAGTTCATTATTCTTATTAGGCACAACAGTAATTCCCCCTTTCTTAGAGACACAATGTAGAAGACTAACCCGTCTACTATTAGCAATAGGATAAATAATACCAGCATCAAGGAGTTATAGTACCTCATTTCTTACCACATCCTTCATCTTCGGAATTAAACAACGTTGATGTTCAACAACTGGCTTCGCATCAGGTTCCATATTAATAGCATGCTGACATATAGTAGGAGAAATCCCCTTTAAATCATCAAGTGTATATCCCATAGCTCCTCGGTGCTTCTTCAATACGCCCAATAATATTTCCTCTGCATGTACTGAAAGTTTAGAACTAATAATAACGGGATATATTTTATTATCATCAATATAAGCATATTTAAGATCATCAGGTAATGGTTTTAAATCAAAAACAGGATCCTCCTTGGGTGGCAGCGTGGTACCCAAGTCTTCCATAGGTAAATCATGCTTAAGCATCTCCGGTTGATGAAGAAAACTCTCATCAATTTCATTTCTTTCCTCCATAAAAACCTCACTTTCGTGATCCTCCATAAATTGCTGCAAAGCATTGTTAGGAGCAACATCAATAGAAGCAATTTGTTCAACTATAAAATCTTCATTAGGCAATTCAGTTTTATAAGAAGATTTCGGGAGGACTTCCTACTAAACTTTCAATTAAAACATAGGCTTCCGAAGCGGGAGCACCTAGGAAATTACCACCAATAAGAGTATCCAGAACATATCTATTCCAAGTAGAAATACCAACATAGAAATTCCTAAGAAGAATCATAGTAGAATATTTCTTAGTACATCTATGATGAGCATCACATATTCTATACCAAGCATCTTTCAAAGTTTCACCCCCTTGTTTCTTAAAAGTACGAACCTCAACTTCAGGGACATTCATTTTGCAAAGTAAAGTAAATAACACAAATAAAAACTATACTAATTTTTTTGGATTTTAGATATAAAATGCAAACAAGATAAAACATAAAGTATGCAAGCAAAACAATAACAAAGTAAAAGAGTTGAGAGTGAGAGACTCCCCTCGCAGAAGAGATGCTTTTCTCCCCGCCAACGGCGCCAGAAAAAGTCTTTGCTGAGCGCAGAGTTGATGAAGGAGAATTTATGCGCAACGTTGAGTGGAACCCCAAGAGGAAGGAATGATGAGCACAGCAGAAAGTTTTCCCTCAGTAAGAAACCAAGGTTTATCGACCTGTAGGAGAAAAGCGTTCTCTCCCAAGGTGTTGCGAACCAACTCGTGGCAGGGCGCACTGCCGGCGTCAGCAGCAACGTGGAGACCTGCACACAAACAACCAAATACTTTGTCCCCAACTTTCGGCGAGGTTGTCAAGCTCACTGATTTTGCTGAAAATAATGGATTAAACGAACCGTGTGGAAAAAAAATTGTTTGCAGAGAACAGAACAGAAAAATGTTGTAGAAGATTGCAATTAAAAGAAGAAGGACCGGGGTCCACAGTTCACTAGAGTCGTCTCCCCAATAAATAAATATGTTCGGTAAATAAATTACAGATGGGCAATTGATAAATAGAGATTCTACGCTAATGGTTGGTGCAGAATACATGCTATGAAAGTATGCGGGCATTACAACAATATACATAGACCGTAATCCAACTACATCTATGACTAATAATCCACCTTCAGGATTGCATCCACGACACCCTCCAGTATTAAGTTGCAAGCAACGGACTATCGCTTTAAGCAATGTGTGTAAAATAAACGATGAAACTACCCTTGAATAGAACACCACTGTTTTCTCCCTAGTAGCAACAACACATCTACAACCGTAGAGAACAAGGTCACTTCACATGGTTAAATAGATGCATGAACCCACTATCGAGCATAAATACTCCCTTTTGGAGTCGCTGACATCTACTTGGCCAGAGCATCTACTAGAAACGGAGAGCATGCAAGATCATAATAACATAATACATAATCTCAACCAAAGCAATCTCTCTATAAATCGAATCCACATCAAACCAACATGTTGCAATTACAAATAGATGATCTTGATCATGTTAAGCAACTCACAAGATCTACACATGAAGCACAAAAAGGAGAGGACAGCCATCTAGCTACTGCTATGGACCCATGGTCCCGTGGAGGACTACTCATGCATCACCTCGGATGAAGACATGGCGATGTAGAGGCCTTCGGCGGTGATTTCCTCTCCGGCAGGGTGCCGGGATGGACTGCAGAACCCTCCCAAACTGGGGTTTCGGTTAACGGCGGTGTCGGAACTTTTCGTGGATGGAGGCTCGGGTCCCTGGGGTTTTCCCGATACGAGGAATAAATAGGCGGAAGGGCGGAGCAAACGAGGCGACGAGGCGCCAGTACATGGGCCAGGCGTGGCCAAGGGTGGGGCTGTGCCTGCCCTGTGTACTGCCACATGGCAGTTCTCCTGCGCGTGTCCTTCTGGCTCCGTCTTCGTCCCAGAAAATCAAAACTCTGGGCTTTTGTTTCGCAATTCCGAGAAACTTTCATGTACAACTTTTCTGAAACACAAAAACAGCAGAAAACAGGAACTAGCACTGCATTAATAGTTTAGTCCCAGAAAATGCTAAAAAATGTGGAAAAGACACATAAAACATATAAGAATTGTAATAAAACAAGCATAAGCATCAAAAATTATAGATACGTTTAAAACGTATCACTGCTACCCAAGGTGGAGGACCCGGAGGAGTTCCCGGGCCAGTGGATCATCGAGCAGGCCTCGTTCCAGGAGATAGACGAGTACATCGAGCAGTAGTCTGCGTTCGAGCACTGCCCCGAGGAGGCCGAGATGGCGCGTGTTCATCGACCTGGACGACAGCGATGAGAAAGACTACCCGCCGGAAATGTACCGGCGCCTAGGCCTTGGCCGTGGCCATTTTTAGGGGTTTTTTAGCCGACCTTTGTATAAAATCGTCTGAGCTTTCTATAAAATCGCTTATTTTCTGCAGTTTGAATTTTTTCTCTATGGGGACACGGCTGGGAGTTAACCAGTCCCCATTCTCAAATTCTAGCCGGTGGCTCCCCATACGGTTGAGCCGGTTGCCATATCGAGGATACGAGTGAAGATGATCTCTGAATTGTGGAAAGGGTCTCCTTTGCCCATGGTATATGTTGTTTACCGATGAATGCCGCTAGTACCACTCGAGCTTAACCAATACTATCAAATAGTTCGCATCATAACCAATATGCAGGCTTTCTAAATTAGCCAAAACCACTCGAGCCTTACAAAGTTCCAAAGAACGGGGATACTATACTACTGTTCCTGATGCTCCTGTCATCTTCTTTCTACAAAACAGTGCAATAATTCTAGAATGTTGCAGCAATCCCATTGGCCTGTAACTGCAATGAAGAATCTGCAACTGGGGATCACTCCAACAATCTTTATTTTTCGCAAAAACGCAAAAGTTTTACATTTCGATGCATTGATAGATAAAGAAGAGTTTATGTATAAGTCCGAGGACGGACACAACTCGCCGTACAACTTGATCGAAGAAAAAAAGGAAAAAGCTAATCTAGGAGAGTAGCCGGCGCACACCCCGAGCTCCCGCGTCCGCCCATTGCCACGCCTCGGCCACGATATCGTTGAGAATGTCACCGAAGGCCGCGTGTTGTCGAAGACCGCCGCGTTCTGACTCCAACAATCTTTACACTTACCCTTTTGATGTGTCCAATGAACAATCTTGGCTCTTCAGGAGGGATATCTTTCGTTCTTAGCACAGTAGTTGCGAAATCAATCCGCTACACCGATCAGGCATTCAGGCTTCAAGTAATCAATTGTCTATGCCAGCTTCCTTCTTCGGTCCAAGAAACAAGTAGTTTCCTTCATAGAATTTCATGTTCCACAAGTTGACCTTGGCTGCCAAAAGCACGAAGGACCATCCACACATGGATATGAATGTCTCGGTTTCCGTCACCATTTTCCAAGGTTCAGAGAACATATGCTTTTTTCTTGGATTGTGGAGCCCACAGCTCCGGATTTCATTCACTGAAACTGATAAAATAGGATTCACATTGTTCTGCGGAGGCAGTCACCGTTCACCCAGGCCTTCACTAAAGCCTCTACAAACTATCAGCAAGCAACCAACCCAGGACTTTAACCACTACAGTGAACATTTTTCATTACAGAATATTAAAGAGTCTGGTGCGAAGCACTTTTCTTCATTATCCAGCAACCTCGAAGATATCTATGACAATCCTTTTTGCCGTCATCTTGCTGTCGTCATGCAACTTCGCAATCCAGGTCCAATCCTTTTTCTCGCAGGCGACCAGCCATTGCGAGCACTAACCGTTTCATAGGCAACTCTAGACAGTTGCACTTCATTTAGGAGAGCACCGGAGCAGCCCTCAGACAGTTGTGCTATGATAACTTGAGGCTGGCGCATGCTTGCTTTCAGCAAACAAGTCCAGTGAGACAACCGGTATGATAGCTTGTAGTACATAATATACTGCAAGGATCTTGCAGAAAAATCTTATAAAAAACTGCAGCGCTTCGAGTCTTCCACAACGTCTAAATAAGAGCAAAATTCCAAACCCATCTACCAATGTCATTAAAATCTACAGGAATACCAGATAGACAAGAACATATGATCACACTCCACGAGTATTTGGCCACAGCACACCTAAAGAACAAATGGTCAACAGTCTCAGAATACATATATATGTATCAGAAAACATGTAGAGGCTCTGCTAGAGCTTATCCGCGAGCTCCTCAAGATCGTCAGTTCTTTGCACATCTGGTATGCTGCTCTTTCCTTGACCTTACAGGTCTATCAGCACAGATCATGGAGCGAGTCAATTTCCGCATTCCGTAAAGTGCATACCATAGGTTAACAATCTGTATCAAGCGGAAGAGATACATACTAATCAAGTGATGATCATCTTTCTTTGCGTCTAACAATATCAGGTTATTATTTTTCCAAATGTTATTACCAGATATGATGTTAAGGGATTCATAATAACTCCCAGTATAGGAACTGAAACAGATACCACGGTTTTGTGGCTGGAGTTGAGAAACATTACCGGCACACTCTTGAGTCATCCTTGACTCTTAACATCACTGAAAAAGAAGGTTCTTGCCTAGCCCTGCACACACTGGTCATGTACCACCTTGTGCCATTGGTAAGCATACGAGGAGACATACCAAATTGGAACCATTTTAGCTCTAGATTACATCACACTAAAGGGGTTATTAAAACACATTGGTGCACATAGCACAAGTCAGAGAACACAAGTTACTACTCCCTCAATTCCAAATTAACGCGTATTTATCTAAATTCGTATATATCTACACACTAAAACGCGCCTAGATACATGTGAATTTAGATAAATTTGTGTCAATTAATTTGGAACGGCGGGAATGCTACAGAAGAAACTAAGCAAGCTTAGCTTCAATTCGTTGGTAGGATGGGACGCATGATAACCACAAATCCATACATGAAAAGAAAAAAATGGGACTCCAGCACCTAGCTATGCATCAGTTCTTTCTCGCACGGGCAGACTTGAGCAGGTTAGCCAGGACCGAAGGGCAGCTTGCCGCGAGATGCTCATACCCCTCAGTCTCCAATACGGCATCAAGGACTGCAGGAGTGCTGATGATGAACTCAACACACTTGGCCTTGAGCTGCGAAAAGTTGTGCTGCTCGGCCAAGGCCAGCGTCGTAGCTGCTGTGTCAACGGTGATGCCATTGGCGAGCTTTATCTCACAAATCAGCTTGAGCCTGTCCAGCCCGTACCTGTCAGCGCCTGCAAGGAGATGCTGAGCCATCATGACCGCCAGCTCCAGCGGCTGATCGAGTTCGGGCACCGTGTCCGTGTAGATGAAGTGCAACATGGCCCTGAACGTTGCCGCCTCCATGTCCTTGATCTCCACTTGTCGCGAGCATTCCTCCTTCATGCCTCCAAAGAACTCGGCCTTAAACACAGGAGACCTTGCGGCAAGTATGTTCTTGTGCGCAGCAAAGGACTCGCCGCACACGAGAAACGTGACATCCGCTCCGGCCTCACTCTGCAGGAGTTCGCCGAGGTGCTGGTGCAGGTTGCTGGGTAGCAGCACGGCGGTCGCTTCTTCTTCATCTGGGATTGTTGTTGGTACTTCTTCAGCTCGGATAGTTGGTACGGGTAAAACGTTGAGAACTGTGATGGTACATTGCAGAGTGAGAGTATCATCCTTGAGATAACCCGATGAGGCCAGTTCATCTCTGCTCATGAGAATCAAGTATCTGTTCTCTTGGTTATAGCCAAAGTTGTTGCCCGCCACGATCTTTTCTCGTGATGGCTTAAGCTCCGCAGTCGGATCTATGACACGACAGGCTAAGCTCGCCCTGCATTCCATCGCACCCATGGGGCTATTATTGACAAGCTGCAATACTACCCAGAAACTGCCAGTGGAAGAGGCCCCCTTGGCTGCAGGATAGATACGGACTCCCCAGTCGTGGCCGCCGACGTTCCATCTAGATGTCATGAATTGGCCGCCGGCGCCGTCCATGCTCCCGGTCGCACTGAAGCCTTCGATCCTGAGCAGTCGCACCAAGCGCGTAGCACCGGTGAGGTTCGTGCAGGCACTTGCCATGACCGAGGCTGGGCAGTGGACGCAAAGGGATGTTGGGCCCAGCCCCAATACCTTCCGGCGACGTGACGATGAGCTCCGGAGAGACGCACAAACAGGATCGATTACCGATCCGCCTAGATACACACGTATTGCAAATTGCAAATCTGCTAAAGCCCCCAAGCGGCCGGGGATTGATTCAGCTAGCACTCAACGTACGTATGCTGCGCGCGCAAGAAAACAGATTGATTTCTTTGTTCCTTCACGATCTGGTAGGTTTACAAGAGCTGGCTCCGTGTATAAATACACGCCCAGATGACACACCCAACACGAGTCGATGTACTAATCCGGTTCACAGTACAACTAGTAGCTCTACTCGACCAGGAACACACACACCAGCAGTCCAGCACGCAGGTGCCATACCGACGTCGACAGTGATTACTATTGCTAACAAGGGAAGCTTTCTCTTGGCGTGAAATCAAACGTTCTTGCGTGGGGGCCGAACGCGTATAAGCACGTTTCACAAAGCGACGAACAAGGCCTGCGAATAAAAAAAGGCAAAGGAAAGGCTCACCTGTCTTTTTTTTTTGAAACGGGCAAAAAAGTTTTTGCCTTATATTAATACTAGTAAACATGCCCGTGCGTTGCATCGGGTGAGAAATCTAATAAAACCACAAGAAAGTTTAATGTAGCTACTCAGTAGTCTGCCATATAGGGTGAAATTCAAACCCACCTATGATCCTGCCTCGGTTAACATCATATCAGAAATTTCAATGCTTTGATTTTTGCGATGAAAGTAACATACTTTAGCCACAGTGCAAATTCGTTTTTCAACAGAATATAATCTTACATTCAAATGCCAAATCTATTTCTTACCGAACTCCACACAAGACCGACCGTTCCTCCGTCTACAATAGAGGATAGGCGATTTGTGTGCTCCCCGCTCGAACCACCTCACCGCCGGCGATTCAGTGGATCCTCGCCCTCTGGCGGCCGCTCCGGCAGCGAGAGGACAGGGAATCCTTGGATCTAAGCGTGTACATAGTGTAGGTTCCAGTAGGATGCTAGCCGGAGGCGCTGTGGAGGTGTTGGCGTTGTCGGAGTGGCTATTATTGGCGGTGGTCTCCTCCTTCGTTGGTGGTGCTCCGTGGAGCGCCGTCGCGGATCAACAGTCTCCTTCATGTTCGTGGCTCCTCGGAGCTATGGAGTGCGTCAATCCCTCGCCGGAGTCCGAGAGGCGACGGATCCGGGTGTAAGAAGATCTCAAAGGAGGTGGTGGTGCTGAGCAAGACGACGGTGATGACAGAGCAGGGTGGAGGTTCTCCGTAACTGAGGACCGTCAACTTCCCGTCCGTAGAGGGACTCTCCGGATCAAAGGCTTGTGCACTGGAGCAGCGGAGGCACGCAAGCGGAGTGTCTTGTTCTTTGTTAACATCATTGGGATCCATACGGGCCTCTTTGTATTTATTTTTCTTTTTCTAGATCGTTGTGTAAGAATCTTGCTTAATATCACCAGTTCTTTCATCTCACAAAAAAAAGGTTATAACCCTGCCAACACAAATAGGCATACACAAATAGGCATATCCTCTGCCTGAACCAAACTTAACTAACCACTCACATAAGAAGTCCCCTGGTCTTCAATGGCTCCTGAAAACTTGCGCGTACATTGACATCACAAAGATGTTCTACACTACTTGGTCCTCCACATCACAGCATGAACTTAATCTCTAGAGCATCATGGCAACAATTCGAATTCAAAAATCTGCTAGCAACAATTGTAACCGTGCAGCAACCAACATGTTAACTCAGATCTGTTGTTTACATAATCGATGCATGTACTTGTATTCAGGGATCACCATATAGTACATGATATATGTCCACTACCTGTAGAAGCTAAACTGAATTTTTGGCCAGCCTCATGCCCAGACTCTTCCGCCGACTTGCTAAAAAACTAAATTCATGAAACTCTTAGTCCTCTTGATCTACAAAAACTCTTATCATTCTGAAAAAGCATTTTCATCCAAGCAAAATCGCAGGCAAACGCAGGCACGAAATTCCGTAAATGCTCCGCCTACATACAGTTAGTTAACAAAGTGAAGAGCCAAAACCAAAAGCTAAATATTAAGAGCAAGTCAAATGAGACATCGGCTAGCACCGTTTGTATGTGCAGATAATATTGCAGCAATCGGCTTAACTCTTTGGCCCCAGCAAGCTATTATTGATCTGCCTTGTATATGATTAACCACCGTAACGAAAACCATGTCTTTAATTTTCAAGGATACAGTCAACACCCTCTCGCCGTTGAATAAGGAGATCATTGTGATTGTCTGTGTTTCTGATACTCTCGCTAACACCCTGCATCAGAGCTCCATTAAAAAAGGCCACTACCGCTGAAGTTGGGTGATGAGATTGACTGTCATCTTAATTGCAAGGGGGACACACGGTACCCGTTGACCAATGCCAACCAAGAGAAGAATCTTCAAACATGCCCTCAAATTTTGAGATGCTCGACCTGACTGATAAACAGGGTGACATGCACAGTATCGGTTGATCCGACGATCCCGTCCATGGCCAAAGAAGTTGAGCCATGATAAAGAACCTTGACCAAATCAAGCCGAACCAAGGGGGTGGAGCAGTTCATGGGCGTGCACGTTTGCCGGGCTTGGCAGCAATATGATCAGACGCTCATGCTAACTGTGATGCAATTCCCGTAAAGAACAACAATGCCATGACTCATGGGCAAATTATGCATGAAAAAAAAGCATACACTTCCGGTCGCTGGTAGTGGATTCCTGAATGAGCTGCTGCCAAGGCAGGCTAGCTCGTTCTGCACCAAGAATCCCTGGAATTTGGGCTAGCCCTTTGCATCGAACAACTTCAGGTCGAGAATTATCCCAACCGATTCAGGAGCTGAGTGTAGGGATGAGAAGCCTTCATGAACTGCTACTGTCCTCTTCCCTGCTCCGGTGGACATCAGCTCCGCCTCCGGCGAAATCCGGCGAGCTCGCGGCGCCCCAGAACGATTCCTCACTACATGCCCTCTCCACCTTGCCCACATCGATTCCCGTGGCGAAATCCGGCGAGTTGGTGCCGCCCCGGAACGATTCCTCGCGGCCAGGCCCTATCCACCTTGCCCGCATTGATTCGTGGCCAATACCTCCCAGATTCTGACCAAGAACGTCCGCGCACAACCGCCGCCGATCTCCACCGGATCGGGATCAGGAGAAAGGAAACGCGTACGAGAAGAAACCGGGAATCTCTATCAGAGGAAGCTAGCAGAGGAGAGGATGTATATAAGAGCGGATTGTCGTGGGTAGGGGCAAGAAATCAAAAGGAAATCGACGTGGATTTGAGTTCGGTAAGAACTCGACCAAGGAGAAAGGCTCGTGGTCCTCGTGGATGAACTCAACCAGGGCCAGACCGGAACGCCGCACGCCTCGACTCGGCGCATGAAAACGAACCGTTTTTTTACTAATCGGTGGCAGGTGCTGTAATTTGAAGCAACATCAGGGGTAATAAAAAACGGATGAACAAGAAACCTTATTTTCTTTATTATTAGGTATAGATATAGATAGGAGAAGAAAACATGGGGATGGCTGAAGCCACAAAAAGAAAAACGAGAACAAGGGGGGGAAAAACCAAACCCCCCCTAAGGAACACCACCGAGAGCGATCAGCCTAAAAGTTCCCCAAGACCCTTTGCACCGGCAAGGATCCAGTTCTTGCCCTCCTCCCTAATTTTATGCATGATCACCGAGGGACCACGCGACTGGAGCAGAAGCCGTGTTCTAGCGCCGCCGGAGGAGATAACGAGAAGCACTGGTGGCAATGTGGCATACTGGCATCCCAGGGACGGTGAAGCAGATCCATTGGCACCCCGCTGTCGTTGAGGCGGATTGATTAGCCTCCTGGTGTCCGCGAGGCGCACCCGACCGCAACGAGCCAGACCTGCCCTGTCTAGTGGAGATCGGCGGCGTGGGAGGGACTGTGTCAGGGGAGCGGGTGGAGGTGGCGAGAAAGAAACGAGGAATAAGAAAGGACAATGCTACGCGGTGCTATAGCACCGGTTAGTCTACCGGGATACTCCACCCAAATTAGGAAATAAACGAGTCTAACATCCCGGTGGTCTAAAAATAGAAAGTCATATTTCGTCTCCTACTACCGTCCAGGTCCACGCGAAATGCAAAGAATGCATTCTCATTCCTCAACTCCGTGGAGAGTTCATGACAGGAAAAAGCAAGCTCTTGATTATGTATAAATTCACATAAATAAAAAGTAAATGCATCTGCCATCTTCTCCTTTGATTCCTCAAATTCAGAACAAATATTGGAATGTAAGAAATTAGAGTTTAGCTACATAAAATTACATCTCAAAAAATATTCTAGTATTTGTGATTCTAATTGAGGATGTAAAAATAGCAACGTGGATGTAGAAAAAAAAAGATCTAGAGAACCTACTGTTGTTACAAAAGAATAAATAAAACATGTCTGTCATCATGTTTACTAAACACACAAAGGAATACAAAAAGATCAAAAATAAACTTGTGAAATCAATAATACCTTCTCTTTCTTGTCAGCATCCTCTTTCTTGTCAGCATCATTATTTACATTTCCAGTGGAGGCACACCTTCGTGTCACATTCATCTCCATCATCGCTTGCTGGTGCCTCCGATGCAAGTGGCATCACACCTTCTAGTGGAGGCACACTACGCAACGGTTTCTCATTCAGCACTTCTTCCTATGGAGGACTGATTTATATTGTAGCCTCTGTTTCATCTTTCTGAAATTTGAATAGCTGTTCTTCTTTTTGCTCTTCGGAGTCTTTGACTTCTTCTGGAAAAAAAAAACCAAAAAACAAAAAATAGTAGGGCACAAAAGAATATTATATATACATTACACACGATGTTACATCTTTTAGCAGATAAAATCATAAGAAAATATTCAACTCAGATTACATGGAAAAATGTTCTTACCAAAGATGTAAGTGGGATCATTTTGAAAATAAATTCAGATATGACATCAATGACAACTAGAAAATACCTGCGAAAAAAATTATACATGAGAAAATAGTAACATCACCTGAATATGAATTACACATGAGGATGTGTAACATTATCTGATTTCAATTTGATACATGCATATAAAGGAAATTAAGCACTAAATCGTCCAAAATAATACAGTCAACATAACAAAATCTAGAAATCAACAACCTAGAACAGAAACTACAATCAAATTCATTTAACTGAATGTAAAAATTCATTCAACTGAAATCTACATAGTGAAATTTAGATATGTATATTAGAGATGTAAATAAAATACTGCTAAATGTCTTTGTGGAACAACATGTAATTACTGTTAAAAAAGTTACATGGGAAATTTAGATTTGCATATTACACATGTAAAAAAAATTACTACTAAATGTCTTTGAAGAAGAACATGTAAGTATTGTGAAAAAACTTACATGGGGAAATTCAGGTCTGCATATTACAGATGTAAAAAAATACTTATAATTGTCTTTGAGGAAGAACATGTAAGTACCGTGAATAAAATTACATGCGGAAATTTAGGTCTGCATATTACATTAACAAATACTGCTAAATATCTTTGAGGAAGAACATGTAATTACTGTGAAAAATTTACATGGGAAAATTTAGGTGTGCATATTACAGATGTAAAAGAACTCCAGAAACTACAAAATGAAACACACTAAAATACATGCAAAAAAACATTATACATGAGAAAACAGTAACATCACCTGAATATGAATTATACATGAGGATGTGTAACTGAATGGATCGTAGCGAACAAGAGGGGCGGGGGGTGAATGGCGCTACGGCAAGTTTTAGTCTTTTTCAATTTTTAAGCAACGGAAGGTAAAGGTGTGAACTTTAGCGATGGGGGTGATCCTACAATGAATATCGGACAAGTGCAACAAGTAAAGGAATCAACAAGATAATGAGAGTAAGGAGCGAGACAACCGGGGGCGCGAGGCGAGTCGAGGTTTGTTTCCCGCAGTTCCTTCCACTAAAGGAAGTACGTCTGCGTTGAGGAGGTGCTAGTCTCACACAAGAGACTAGACGGTCACACCACGAAGGAAGGCCTCACCTTCTTCCTCGAGAGAGCTCCACGAAGGTGCTCTCCCTCTTCCACTAAGGCACCGGTCGAGGCGGTGATTCCTTCACAAGG
Source organism: Lolium rigidum (assembly GCF_022539505.1). NCBI lineage: Eukaryota > Viridiplantae > Streptophyta > Magnoliopsida > Poales > Poaceae > Lolium > Lolium rigidum. Next base: position 285,266,070 of record NC_061508.1, read on the forward strand.
TTGGGGCGAGCTCCACACACAAGGATGCTCCCAACACCCTATGGAGCTAGTACATCACCAAGCTAGACTCCATAGCTGCACATCTCCAATGCTCCACCATAGGAACCCATCTCCAATGCTCCACCAAAGGAACTCTTCCAATGCTCCACCAAGAAGCTCCTCCAAGGCTCCACCAAGAAGCTCCTCCAAGGCTCCACCAAAGGAACTCTTCTCCAATGCCCCACTAAGGAACCCTACCACCAAGATCCACTAAGGAATAGCTTGTATTGGTGAAATCTCTCTTGGTAGAACTATAGATCGGGGTCTCCTCCACCCTTCCTCAAAGTTTGGGCAAGATTGGTTGGATGGGGAGGGAGATCCTCAAGAATTAAGCTCAGCAACAATGGAGGAGAGAGAGAGGGAAGAGATAAAAACGAGTTGGGGAAGAAGGGGCCCTTAAATAGGCTCCTCCAAATTCAACCGTTATGTCCAGATTTGGCCTAAGCGGTACTACCGCTTCTTGAAAGCGGTACTACCGCTCTGAGTTCGAAATCCTCCCAGATCTGGTCAAAGGACGCAGAGCGGTACTACCGCACGAGGTACCGTTTGAGGTACCGCAATAGGGTCCAAACCTTACTGGATCCAAAGCGGTACCAGAGCGGTACCAGGGCGGTACGACCGTAACTCGGTTACGGTACCTAAGCGGTACCGGGAGCGTTACTACCGCTCGTGAGCGGTACTACCGCCCCAGGTACTGCAGGGGTACCACAGCGTGTTCTGGGAGACGAAATCAGTGCAGACTCAGAGCGGTACCGAGGGCGGTACCTATAGGGGTAGCGGTACTACCGCTACAGGTACCGGTAGTACCGGCCTGGCTAAATCTGGTTTTCTTCCCTTTTTCTCTCCAACCATGTTACCTCGCCAAACACACTCAAAACCAGAAAACCTATCAACTACGCTTCAGTCTTTCGATCTTGACGCATCCGGCGAGGTCACCGTGCTCTTGCAAATCTAACAATGATACTCAAGGCACACGGTGAGATATCTCAAGTGTTGTCATCAAACACACAAAACATGGAGTTTAAAGTTTGCTCTTACAATCTCCCCCTTTTTGGTGTTTGATGACAACACAAGAGTTGGCAATAACATATGATATTATGATGAGATACTTTAGATTTGCAAAAACAAGACGGAGCTCCCCCTACACATGTGCATATCATGAATATGTATTTGAATACAAGTACACAAGTTGTAGAGACACCACTCCCCCTCATTTTTACAAATCGAGCACATATGCAACAAAGATATACGACATGTCCAACTAGCACATGCACAAAATGGAGACAACATAAGATGATATACGGAGATTTGGGTGAAAATATCATACCATAGCCTTGAGAATACCCAAACTCACAATAGGAGATGCCTCCATAGGGTTGTTGATGTAGCCAAGACAAGATAAGCGACTAGAACCAAACGGCTACAAACAACAAAGGTCCCCATCCACCTAGGAACTTCTCCCCCTTTGGCATCGGAACACCAAAAAGAGGGCAACGAACCTAGAAGGATGGAGAAAAAGAACATACAACCAAGCTTGCAAAAATCACGAGAACACAAGCTTGAAGGAGGTTCTCAAAAACAAGAAGAAGAAAGAAAAGAAGAAAGACAAAACAAGGTTACGAAGAACCGAAAAACCCTCAAGGAGGGAGTGTTGGTGGCCGAAGCCACCGTGTAAGAGTATAGTAGTTGTGAGGTCGCGTAGATGTATCTAGGACTCACGGACTACAACTCAACATGAAGCTCATAAGTCACTTAATTGACAAATAGCAAATGTTTTGGATTTCTTTATGCATTATGGGGGAGTGATAGCTCAATGGATTTAAACCGCACTCCCCCTATGTCCATGCGTGCCTTTCATCTAGATATAAAGGTTAGGAGTGGTATGTGCGCACGACGTTCAAGCAAAGTTCGATGGATCGATGATATTTAGCTCATGCCTCAACTCAATGAAACGCTTCTCATCCAAGGGCTTCGTGAAGATGTCCGCCAATTGCTCCTTGGTGCTAATGTAGGATAGTACAATATCTCCGCGAGCAATGTGATCCCGGATGAAGTGGTTCCTTATCTCAATGTGCTTCGTCTTGCCATGAAGAACCGGATTGTAGGAGATCTTGATTGCGCTCTCATTGTCACACAAGAGAGGCACCTTGCTATACTCGAGTCCATAGTCCCGCAAGGTTTGCCTCATCCACAAGATTTGAGCACAACTACTTGCCGCGGCAATATACTCGGCTTCCGCGGTGGAGACCGAGACACAATTTTGCTTCTTCGAGGACCAACACACCAAAGATCTTCCAAGAAAGTGACATGCTCCGGAGGTAGACTTCCTATCAATCTTGTCGCCCGCCCAATCGGAGTCGGTGAAGCCAATCAAAGCAAAGTCCGTGTCCCTTGGGTACCATAATCCGAAGTGTGGGGTATGAACTAAATATCGAAAGATCCTTTTGACCACCACAAGGTGGCTTTCCTTCGGACTTGCTTGAAACCGTGCACACATACCAACACTTAACATTATATCCGGGCGAGAGGCACAAAGGTAGTGAAGCGAACCTATCATCGAACGGTAGAGCTTGGTATCCACCGCCTTGCCGGCCTCGTCAAGAGTGAGTTGGCACTTGAGTTGCATTGGAGTTCCAATCCCCTTGGCCCCCTTCATATCAAAGCCCTTGAGCATGTCTTGGAGGTACTTCGCTTGATTGATGAAGGTGCCTTGTCGCATTTGCTTGATCTCGAACCCAAGAAAGTACTTGAGTTCACCCATCATTGACATCTCAAACCTATTTGTCATCAACATAGCAAACTCATCATTGAATTTTGTGTTAGTAGAGCCAAAAATGATGTCATCTACATAGAGTTGGCATACGAAAAGCTCCCCATTGACCTTCTTAGTAAAAAGAGTGGGATCGATTTTCCCCACTTCGAAACCATGGTCTTCAAGCGACTCCTTGAGATGCTCATACCAAGCTCTAGGAGCTTGTTTGAGACCATATAGGGCCTTTTTGAGCTTGAAGACATGGTCCGGGAAATGGGGGTCCTCGAACCCCGGGGTTGCTTCACATACACTTCCTCATGTAGAGGACCATTAAGAAAAGCACTCTTAACATCCATTTGTTGCAACTTAAAGCCATGATGTGAGGCAAAGGCCAAAAGGATACAAATGGACTCTAGCCTTGCAACGGGTGCAAAGGTTTCACCAAAGTCCACGCCTTCGACTTGAGAATAGCCTTGTGCCACCAATCTTGCTTTGTTGCGGATGACCGTGCCACTTTCATCTTGCTTGTTCTTGAAGATCCACTTGGTGCCGATAACATTGCGGCAATGATCGGGTCGCTTCATGAGAGTCCATACATCATTCCTCTTGAAGTTGTTGAGTTCCTCTTGCATAGCATTCAACCAATCGGGATCGTTGAGAGCATCATCTACATTGAGTGGTTCCACCTTAGAGACAAACGCATGGTGGGCACAAAAGTTTGCAAGTTGCCTCCGAGTGGTGACATTTCTCTTTAGATCACCAAGGATGTTTTGCAAGGAATGAGACTTGAGACGCAAGTGTCTTGTAGTAGGGTCTTCACGGCGAGTGTCGGCTAAAGGAGATGGTTCTTGTGAGTCCTCTTCGCCTTCATCATGGTTTAGGTCCTGTTGCGGTCAGAAACCCACCGGCGGGCAGCGACGGGCAACACCGTAGAGCCGGGAACAACTCAGGGCTGCGGCTGGCCCTGGTCCCTCCGAGCGACGGCCCGCAAAGCCTTCTCGCGCACACGTCCGATGCCGATGCAAGGGCGTGCCACCCGACCTATACCTGGTCGGGAAGGTGTTGGATGATGCCTCGCTTAGTTTCTCGCATGGCATACACGTAAACATTAAATACGAGCCTCGATCGGCTCTCGGGTTATCCCGTGAATCGGCTCAAAGAGCCGATCCACCCATGATTCGTACAAGGTGTACGAATATATGGTGGTCCCGCTTGATCAAGATAAAGCTAAAGCGATCTACGACGATTTAGGGTTTTCACCGCATAATCGGATCATCCTACTCACGATTGGGCCTCGCGCTCGCGTACGGTGATCGTGAGCCGATCCTAGACAGTGGCCTAAAAACCAATACGAGGTTGATCCCCGAAACATCCCGTCTAGGGCTAGCAAACTACACCCTACACGCCGCTGGATCCTCCAACCCTTTGTAAGGCCTAACTATTGCAGATATTAAACTAATCCTTGAAGAACAAGGAGCAACCGTAACGGATCGGATCTACTAAACGATGATCAAGCGGGTGCCGCCCCTACACCTAAGATAGGTGGAAGGGCGGCTAGATGCGTAAGGGTTGCACTACGACAGCATATGATACGAAGAACAATGCTAACCCTAACACATCTAAGATAACTACGTTGCTCGCCATCAAAAAGGCTTCAGTACGAGCAACGCGTGAACAACGTAATAAGCTTATGTTGCCTAGATCGCAAGATGCGATCTAGGCAGCATGGTGCTTACCAAGAGAAACCCTCGAGACGAAGGAGTTGGCGATGCGCCGAGATTGATTTTGTGTTGAACGTTGGTTGTTGTTTATTTCATAAACCCTAGATACATATTTATAGTCCGGGGGACTTTCTAATTCAGGCGTGCACCTAACCGTGCACGGGTAAAACTCTAACTTCTAAATTAAGATACGATCTACTATAGTATAGATACACGGGCAATTTAGCCCAAACTTGGTATACAAGGCCGATTCATGTATTTCTTCCATGTATATTCTTCAAGCCCATCTCCAATCGCGGCCCACCTCTGATCCGGTCAAATTCTGGTGATAACACATGCCCCCCTGGTTTTGGAAATGACATTTCCAAAATCATTACGCTTTCCTTTCGTCGGGTCATGTCGCGGCAGAGCAGAACTGCTGCAGTATCCTCCATCATTTCGCCTCGCCTCCTGGGCTTCTCTGCACGAATTGATAATTTCGGCATAACGTCCTCGAGAACCGTCATGGCATTAAATCTCCACTACACCTCCTTTATTTATCTATGCCGAACGGTTCGCCACTTCATCCCCTTGCTCGTTCTCGTTCATCGCCGTCCAAAAACCCCTCTTCCCCGCAGCAATGTCTTCCTCTTCCTCTTCAGGCCTCCCCCTCCAATCCTCGCCGAAGAGCAAGAATGAAGACGACCTCCACTCCGGGGTGAACCCCATCTCCTCTGACAAGGAGGAGAAAGAAAGAGAAGTAGCGAATACAGAGGCCTCCCCCTCCGCCAAGCTTCCGCCAAAGAAGCGCTCCCGCATGTGGGCGGACAGTGAGGACGAGGATGATGACGAGGAAGGAGAAGAGGAGGAGGAGGATGATTCCTCCTCTTCCGCTGGGTACCCGCCGACGAAGCGTTTCCGCGCTTGGGCGGACAGCGAGGATGATGATGATGACGAGGAAGAAGAAGCTCCGGCCGAAGGCTGGGGCAGCAGCGGCGAGGAATTCTCCGGCATTAGTGCCGACGGCGACGCCGACGACGATGCTAGCGAGGATTAGTAATGTAGGATTGGTAGTTCCTGAGCAATCGGCTCTTCTCTTGCTGCTCTTCATTGTAAAAATCCTCTCTTATTAATGAAGAAGACTTTTCCTTAACCTGATTTTGCCGATTTCCCTTAGTGCTGATTCTGCCGATTGTTAGTTAGCCAATGCTTCAATGAGTCGATGGCAACGCATCAGTCTCTCATAATCCGTCCTTCATCTCCGTCGACCACGGGGTGATCGCGAACCTGGTCAAAGCTCAATAAGCCGATGTCAGCGCATCAAGCCCTCATGATCTGTCTTTCAACTTTTTCGACCAACGAGTTCGAGTCCTGCTGGATCACCACCCTTGACGAAAATCGCGACGCAAAACTAGCCGATGGCCACCCCATCGGCTTCCAAAAACAGAGCATCCACCAGGCCAGCTGCCCCCCGAGCCTCAGTCGAGGTGAAAACAGTGATGAGGACACGTAATTCAGACAAATGGACCTGAGCTCGATCATTGTAGAGCCAACCATAGTCGATCACCCCTCTTGCGTTGAAAGAGGATACTGTAGACAACCAAAACTCTTCTGACCAAGAGTTGGAGGTTCTCGTGTCTTGAACGCGCAACTGGTAGATCCTGTGTCATTGTGCTAGAGTCGATGGTTATGCATCGGCTTTGTTCCTTAGTTCTAAAGTCGATGTCCTTGCTTCGGCTGCATATCGTGAATTTTTTTTTTACGGGCCGATTTTTCTATCGGCCCCCAATGTTTCACTGCACATGTATCGCACATGTTCCTCTGATTAGGTGCCCCCCGAGCCGATTCTCGCCGTGTAATCGCTGAAATCGGCTCTGTGGTTAGCCAAGGCACTATATGCGAACGTCGGCTTGGTTAGGACCAGTGTGGACTTCTTCTAGCTCATCAGCCGACGCAACCCCATTGCCCATTAGATCGACGTTGAACCCCAACAGAATGGATGGTGAAGATAATTTTGGCCGATTGCTGGAATCGGCCCCCATGTTGTTTGCTCGATGAAGGTTTTGTTCCTCCATAGATCCTTGGGGCCGATCACTTGGATCGGCATCGCCACATTTGTCCATCGATGTTGCTCTTGTTACATGGTCAGGCCGGTGGATAAAACCAGCCTAACCCCGTTCTTTGTCATGTCGATGCGCTCGCAGTCGTCCAAATTGATGCCTGAGAGTGGCTCTTGGCCTGATGTCTCCCAAACGTCCATGCCACCGTTGAAATCTCGGCTGAATCATCTCGCGTGGACGACTTCTACTTCATCTCCATCCCACCGTATTAGGCATTGGTGCATCGTGGATGGAATGCAACAGCTTGGCGTGGATCCAATCTCTCCCAAGCAGGACAAGCATAAGTGCTCTTGCTGTCGACAATAAAGAACGTCGTAGGGACGGTTTTCCTTCCTACGGTCGATCCACATTCGTAACACCTTGTGCGTCGATGCTTGGCCGTTGAAATCGCTCGTGTCACATTGGTCTTGATCGGATCCGAGCTGGAGCGTCCCAACCGACGTAGCATGGAGTATGGCATAATGTTGACTGCCGCTCCGGTGTCCACCAACATCTTGTTGACAGGCTGCCCATTGATGTAACCTCGCAAGTACAGGGCCTTCAGATGCCCGTAGCTTCTCTCTCGTGGCTTCTCAAAGATGACCGGCCGCGGGCCGCAGTCAAGTTGTGCCACGTGTGCTTCGTCTAATCCTCGGAGCACTAAACTCCGTTGGAAGGATGAAGACCATGTTTGTGCCAGCCCGATGTCTCATCGTCGGCTTTCTTTTATCCGGGACGCCACTCTTTCCTTTGTGGCCGACCTTCTTCGTCCAGGGTTCGCTGAATTTTAGCGGCCAGATCAGGCCGCGCCTTCCTCAACGTGTGCAGGTATAACCTTTCAGCTTCCTCCAACCCACGTAGTCGCTGAACCCTTCGCTTTTGGGAACGGCTGAGTCCATCAGGGCACCACCTTGGCCGATGATACTTGTCTTCTTCTTCATCATCGTCCTCCAGTTCCTCGAGATCTTCCACCCGAGCGGACTCAGCATGCCTGTTCCGAGGCGGGAGAGGCCCTAGACGCTTGAACACGGACACGTTAGCTGCATCCTTCTTCTTTTGTTTGCATTCTGGGCAGTTGCCGATTGTGGGCAATCGGTTCATTCCTGAATCCCAGCAAGTACTGAAGAAGGGACAGTCCCAGTGCCTATCTTCGTTGTCTTGCTCCCTCGATTCTTCCTTGGCACGGCGCTCGTACCCCTCCTCATCGCGATCATGCCGACGATGTCTCCTGGCTTCTCTAGCCAGACGATCTCTTTCATCATCATCGCTGGATCGTCGGCGTTGGTCATACTGACTCACATACTTGTTGAGGAGGTGATCAGAGAGAGGTCGCTGATATCTTATGTTCTTCACTTCTCCCTCTGTGACGTAGCGCTTGCCGTCGTGGCGGAGCCGATCGCGTGGAGCGGCTTCCTCTCGTGTCCTTGCTATGAGAGCAGCTGCCCTCATCTCCGTCCTTACCAGAGTGGTGCCCAGGTCCTACCATGTTGATATTGCACGAGAAATCTGGCTGGCACCCTCCATGGTAAGTATACTCCACCATGTTTACGGCGGGGAAGGGGTGGGTGTGGACCTTCATGGCGTACTGGTTAAAAATTAGCTGTCCTTGTTCTATCGCCATTTGGATCTGCTGACGCCACACCCTGCAGTCGTTGGTGGCATGGGAGACCGAGTTATGCCATTTGCAGTATGGCTTTCCGTTCAGCTCCTGCACCGTGGGGATCTTGTGGCTTAACCCACTTACAGGACACGGGGCTTGCCGCCCGAGTCCATTCAGCCACTGCTACCTCTTGATCTCCCGCAGCACCTTCATCCTCGCCTGCCTCAACCAGGACCACCGCACGCTTGAATTTGTCCCGGTAAACATCCGGGTGGCGCTGTTCATATGCCGACAGCCTTCGTACCATGTGCGCCAATGAAGGGTAGTCTCCGCTTGGGAGGCCACGTCCTTGATCGATGATGAGAGACCCACCACCGCCAACTCGATCGCTTCTTTTTCACTTACGTGAACCGAATAGCATCGGTTCCTAATGGTCCTGAAGCGCTGGATGTATTCTGACACCGTTTCCCCGCGCTTCTGTCGTACTTGTGCTAGATCGGCAATACCAGCCTCGGAAGCCTCTGAGTGATACCGTATGTGGAACTGCTCTTCCAACCGCTTCCAGTGTCCGGATTGAGTTCGGTGGCAGCGATGTGTACCACCCGAAAGCCGATCCCGTGAGGGACCGTGCGAAGAACCTCACACGCAGCTCGTCTGATGCTGAGATCGTGCCCAGCTGTGCCAAATATCGGCTCACATGCTCGATTGAGCTGGAACCATCTGATCCGCTAAACTTTGTGAAGTCAGGGAGCCGATATTTGGGTGGTAGCGGGATCAATTCGTACTCGTTGGGGTACGGCTTGGTATAGCCGATTGTCCTCCTTTTCGGCATCATGCCGAACTGGTCTTTCAGAATTGTACAAATTTGATCCGCGGTGATGGCTGAAGGCGTCGAACCCCGAAGATTCGCCGGGGTGGCATACTTAGCCAGCCATGCTTGCTTTTCCAGCTCCGAGCCAACCTGCAGGAGCTGAGCTCCGGAGGTTTGTCGGAGTGGCGTACTTAGCTAGCCACGTCTCGCTTCTCAAGGTCCGTCCCCGACGTTCCTCCCGCTGTTCCGAAGTCCCCGCCGTTGCAGCCTGGTTCGAGAGTGCCCGAGCCATCGCAGCCTCGGCACGTATGCGCACGTGTATCCGTGCGGGATCTCCTTGGGCGCCTCATGTAGGAATTGGTAGTCACTAGGGTCCCCACCAATCTTGTAGACGACGTAGGCCGATGAGTTCGGCACTTCTGGTGCTGCCAACGCGAACGGCAGCGGTGGACGGGAATGGAGTGGCATCTCCCCTTGGTACGTCCCTAGAGCCGGTCCTGACGGAGAGTACTGATGGCCCATGATTTCCTGGATCACACGAAGAGCGACACGCTCCAAAGTGTTCACCAGGCTCTCAGAATGGCGGTGCAGCGAATGAGCCACCATGAAGTTGATCTCCTGACGCAGCGACCCGGTGCGTTCTTCCGACGGGAGGACAGGTCCACTCCATCGAGCGCGCTTCAGGTGAGAACCCCTTCCACCCGATGCCATGGGAGCGGGTTCTCGTGGAAAGAGCCGATGAGGTCGGCTTCGAGGACCGCCTTGATCTCGTCATGCTTCTTCTTGAGCTCGTCGGCCGATCCTCGTACTTGACCGGAGTGCCTTCCGCCATCTCGGATGTAGATGGCGATGCGGTGGATGTCGAAGATTGTCCCACCGGGCGTGCCGAATGTGTTGCGGTCGAAACCCACCGGCGGGCAGCAACGGGCAACACCGTAGAGCCGGGAACAACTCGTGGCTGCGGGCCGGCCCCGGTCCCTCCGAGCGATGGCCCGCAAAGCCTTCTCGCGCACACGTCCGATGCTCGATGCAAGGGCGTGCCACCCGACCTATACCTGGTCGGGAAGGTGTTGGATGATGCCTCGCTTAGTTTCCCGCATGGCATACACGTAAACATTAAATACGAGCCTCGATCGGCTCTCGAGGTTATCCCGTGAATCGGCTCAAAGAGCCGATCCACCCATGATTCGTACAAGGTGTACGAATATATGGTGGTCCTGCTTGATCAAGATAAAGCTAAAGCGATCTACGACGATTTAGGGTTTTCACCGCATAATCGGATCATCCTACTCACGATTGGGCCTCGCGCTCGCGTACGGTGATCGTGAGCCGATCCTAGACAGGGCCTAAAAACCAACACGAGGTTGATCCCCGGAACATCCCGTCTAGGGCTAGCAAACTACACCCTACACGCCGCCGGATCCTCCAACCCTTTGTAAGGCCTAACTATTGCGAGATATTAAACTAATCCTTGAAGAACAAGGAGCAACCGTAACGGATCGGATCTACTAAACGATGATCAAGCGGGGTGCCGCCCCTACACCTAAGATAGGTGTAAGGGTGGCTAGATGCGTAAGGGTTGCACTACGACAGCATATGATACAAAGAACAATGCTAACCCTAACACATCTAAGATAACTACGTTGCTCGCCATCAAAAAGGCTTCAGTACGAGCAACGCGTGAACAACGTAATAAGCTTATGCTGCCTAGATCGCAAGATGCGATCTAGGCAGCATGGTGCTTACCAGGAGAAACCCTCGAGATGAAGGAGTTGGCGATGCGCCGAGATTGATTTTGTGTTGAACGTTGGTTGTTGTTTATTTCATAAACCCTAGATACATATTTATAGTCCGGGGGACTTTCTAATTCAGGCGTGCACCTAACCGTGCACGGGTAAAACTCTAACTTCTAAATTAAGATACGATCTACTATAGTATAGATACACGGGCAATTTAGCCCAAACTTGGTATACAAGGCCGATTCATGTATTTCTTCCATGTATATTCTTCAAGCCCATCTCCAATCGCGGCCCACCTCTGATCCGGTCAAATTCTGGTGATAACAGGTCCTCGCCTTGACCTCCATTGTCGTTAAAAGAGGCAACTTTGTCATGAGATCCGGATGGCTCGGGGGTATAGGGAATATTATTGTCCATGAAGATTGTCCCCGAACCACTCGGAGAAGAACTTGAAGCTTGACCTTGGTCACTTGATGAGTGTTGAGGTAGATGAGCTTGCGGTGTATGTTGTTCTTGAGCTTGATGTGGTGAACTTGGACTTGATTGTTGTTGTAGATGTCGAGGTTGAGGTTGTTGTAGAGGATGACTTGCATTTGTTAGAGCAACGGAAGAAGCTTGGCCTTGTGGTGTAGATGGCTCCACTTGGGTGGAACTTGGTGTAGGATAACGTTGCATAGAAAACAAAAAATTTCCTACCGCGAACACACAATCCAAGCCAAGATGCAATCTAGAAGACGGTAGCAACGAGGGGGTATCGAGTCTCACCCTTGAAGAGATTCCAAAGCCTACAAGAGGAGGCTCTTGTTGCTGCGGTAGACGATCACTTGCCGCTTGCAAAAGCGCGTAGAAGATCTTGATCACGATCGGTTCCGGCGCCACGAACGGGCAGCACCTCCGTACTCGGTCACACGTTCGGTTGTTGATGAAGACGACGTCCACCTCCCCGTTCCAGCGGGCAGCGGAAGTAGTAGCTCCTCTTGAATCCGACAGCACGACGGCGTGGTGTCGGTGGTGGTGGAGAACTCCGCGGAGCTTCGCTAAAGCTACGCGGAAGATATGGAGGAGAGGGGGCGGCTAGGGTTTGGGAGGGGGTGGCCGGCCACTTCAAGGGGGGCGGCCAGCTTGTGGTCTTGGGGTGGCCGGCCCCCTCCCTTGGCCCCTCATTATATAGGTGGATCCCCAAGAGTTGGTGTCCAAGTCTTCGAATAAGACCCGAACCAAAACCTTCCAAAGGGAGGGAAACCTAGCCAAGCTAGGACTCCCACCAAAGGTGGGAGTTCCACCTCCCATATGGGGGTGGCCGGCCCCCTAAGGGGGAGTCCACTTGGGACTCCTCCCCCACTAGGGTTGGCCGGCCATGGAGGTGGAGTCCCATGTGGACTCCACCTTCCTTGGTGGTTTCTTCCGGACTTTTCTAGAACCTTCTAGAACCTTCCATAGAACCTTCCGCGACATTTTAATTCACATAAAATGACATCCTATATATGAATCTTATTCTCCGGACCATTCCGGAACTCCTCGTGATGTCCGGGATCTCATCCGGACTCCGAACAAATATTCGAACTCCATTCCATATTCAAGTACTACCATTTCAACATCCAACTTTAAGTGTGTCACCCTACGGTTCGTGAACTATGCGGACATGGTTGAGTACTCACTCCGACCAATAACCAATAGCGGGATCTGGAGATCCATAATGGCTCCCACATATTCAACGATGACTTTAGTGATCGAATGAACCATTCACATATAATACCAATTCCCTTTGTCTCGCGATATTTTACTTGTCCGAGGTTTGATCTTCGGTATCACTCTATACCTTGTTCAACCTCGTCTCCTGACAAGTACTCTTTACTCGTACCATGGTATGTAGTCTCTTATGAACTCATTCATATGCTTGCAAGACATTAGACGACATTCCACCGAGAAGGCCCAGAGTATATCTATCCGTCATCGGGATGGACAAATCCCACTGTTGATCCATATGCTTCAACTCATACTTTCCGGATACTTAATCCCACCTTTATAACCACCCATTTACGCAGTGGTGTTTGGTGTAATCAAAGTACCTTTCCGGTATAAGTGATTTACATGATCTCATGGTCATAAGGACTAGGTAACTATGTATCGAAAGCTTATAGCAAATAACTTAATGACGAGATCTTATGCTACGCTTAATTGGGTGTGTCCATTATATCATTCATACAATGACATAACCTTGTTATTAATAACATCCAATGTTCATGATTATGAAACTAATCATCCATTAATCAACAAGCTAGTTTAAGAGGCATACTAGGGACTTCTTGTTTGTCTACCTATCACACATGTACTAATGTTTCGGTTAATACAATTATAGCATGATATATAAACATTTATCATAAACATAAAGATATAAATAATAATCACTTTATTATTGCCTCTAGGGCATATCTCCTTCAGTCTCCCACTTGCACTAGAGTCAATAATCTAGATTACATTGTAATATACCTAACACCCATGGCATTCTGGTGTTGGTCATGCTTTGCCCTAGGGAGAGCTTTAGTCAATGGATCTCGCTACATTCGGATCGAGTGTGTACTTTGCAAATCTTTACTTCTCCATCTTCGATGTACTCGCGAATCGAGTGGTAACGCAGCTTGATATGCTTCAGCCTCTTGTGTGACCTTGGCTCTTGTGCATTGGCGATGGCACCCATGTTGTCACAGGATATGACTAGGGGGTCCAATGCACTAGGAACCACACCGAGCTCTACAATGAACCTCTTCATCCATACCGCTTCGATGAAGCCTCCGAAGTCGCTATGTACTCCGATTCTCGTTGAAGACTTTGCCACCGTGCACCGCTTCGAGCTTGCCCAGCTCATCGCAAAGCACCATTCAATATAAACACGTACCCGGATCGTGACTTAGAGTCATCGGGATCGTTGTTCCAACTTGCATCGGTGTAACTTGTTACAACGAGCTCTTGGTCACCTCCATAACAAAGAAACATATCCTTAGTTCTTTTCAAGTACTTCAGGATATTCTTGATCGCTGTCCAGATGCTCCATTCCTCGGATCACTTTGATATCTCGCTAGTCAAACTAACAGACATGCGCTATATCCGGTCTTGTACATAGCATGGCATACATAATAGAGCCTACCGCCGAAGCATAGGGGATCTGATTCATCCTTTCTCTTTCTTCGCCGTAGCCGGTCCTTGAGTCTTACTCAAGACCTTGCCTCGGTAACATAGGTAAAAACCCTTTCTTACTTTCGTCCATTCTAAACTTCTTTAGAATCTTGTCCAGGTATGTACTCTGTGATAGCCCTATTAGGCGTCTTGATCTATCTCTATAAATCTTGATGCCTAATATATACGATGCTTCACCAAGGTCTTTCATTGAAAAACTGTTATTCAAATAACCTTTTACATTGCTTAATAGTTCTATATCATTCCCAATCAATAATATGTCATCTACATATAATATCAGGAATGCTACGGAGCTCCCACTCACTTTCTTGTAAATACAGGCCTCTCCATGACACTGTATAAACCCGAAGTCTTTGATCACCTTATCAAAACGTCGGTTCCAACTTCTTGATGCTTGCTTCAGTCCATAGATTGAAGGCCGAAGTTTGCATACTTTGTCAGCATTTTTAGGATCGACAAAACCTTTGGGTTGTGCCATATACAACTCTTCCTCAATGTCTCCATTAAGGAACGCCGTTTTGACATCCATCTGCCAAATCTCATAATCGAAAAATGCAGCTATTGCTAACAAAATCCTCACAGATTTTAGCTTCGCTACCGGTGAGAAAGTCTCATCGTAGTCAACACCTTGAATTTGTCGGAAACCCTTTGCGACAAGTCGAGCTTTATAGACAGTAATATTACCATCAGCATCTGTTTTTCTCTTGAAGATCCATTTATTCTCGACAGCCTTTCGGCTATCATGTAAGTCTACCAAAGTCCATACTTTGTTATCATACATGGATCCCATTTCGGATTTCATGGCTTCTTGCCATTTGTTGGAATCTGGGCTCATCATTGCTTCTTCATACGTCGCAGGGTCCTCATCATTGTTATCTACAATCATGACATTTAGACAAGGATCATACCAATCAGAGTGGTACGTTCCCTTGTCGATCCGCGAGGTTCGCAGTTTCCTCGTTCGAAGTTTCATGATCATTATCATTAGCTTCCTCTCGTTGCCGGTGTAGATGGTACAGTACAACTTCCGGTACTCGCGCTACTCCGATCAACGAGTATAGATTCATTAATCTCATCGAGTTCTACTTTTCTTCCAAATCACTTCTTTAGTGAGAAATTCTTTCTCAAGAAAGGTTCCGTTCTTAGCAACAAAGATTTTGCCTTCGGATCCGTGATAGAAAGTGTACCCTCTAGTTTCCTTAGGGTATCCTATGAAGACGCATTTCTCCGCTTTGGGTTCTAGCTTGTCCGGTTGTTACTTTTTTACATAGGCTTCGCAACCCCAAACTTTAAGGAACGACAGCTTAGGTTTCTTATTAAACCATAATTCATATGGTGTCGTTTCTACGGATTTTGATGGTGCTCTATTTAAAGTGAATGCGGCTGTCTCTAATCATAACTCTAAAATGATAAAGGCAAATCAGTAAGAGACATCATAGAACGAACCATATCTAAGAGAGTTCGATTACGACGTTCGGATACACCGTTTCGTTGTGGTGTTCCCGGCGGTGTCAATTGTGAAAGTATTCCGCATTTCTTTAAATGCATGCCAAACTCATAACTCAGATATTCACCTCCACGATCAGATCGTAGAAATTTGATCTTCTTGTTACGTTGATTTTCTACTTCACTTTGGAATTCCTTAAACTTCTCGAAAGTTTCGGATTTATGTTTCATGAAATAGATATACCCATATCTACTCGGATCATCTCGTGAAGGTTAGAACATAACGATAACCACCGCGCGATGCTACACTCATTGGTCCGCACACATCGATATGTATGATTTCCAATAAGTCAGTAGATCGCTCCATCATTCCAGAAAATGGAGTCTTAGTCATTTTTCCCATTAGACATGCTTCGCATCTATCAAGTGACTCAAAGTCAAGTGATTCAAGTAATCCATTAGTATGGAGTTTCTTCATGCGTTTCACTCCAATATGACCAAGACGACAGTGCCACATATAAGTAGAATTATCATTCAATTTAATTCGCTTAGCATCAATGTTATGTATATGCGTATCACTACTATCGAGATCTAACATAAATAAGCCATTCTTTTGTGGTGCTCGACCATAAAAGATATTATTCATAAAAATAGAACAACCATTATTCTCGTACTTGAATGAATAACCGTCTTGCATTAAACAAGATCCAGATATAATGTTCATGCTCAACGCAGTACATAATAACAATTATTTAGGCTTAAAACTAATCCCGAAGGTAGATGTAGAAGAAGTGTGCCGACCGCGATCACATTGACCTTGGATCCGTTTCCAACGTGCATCGTCACTTCATCCTTCAGCAGCTTGTCGTTTATTCTTTAGTTCCTGTTTCGAGTTACAAATATGAGCAACCGAACCAGTATCAAATACCCAGGTACTAGAACGAGAACCAGTGAAATGAACATCTATAACATGTATATCAGATATACCTTCTTTCTTCTTTTTGACAAGGCCGCTCTTCAGATCAGCCAGATACTTGGAGCAATTACGCTTCCAGTGTCCCTTCTCCTTGCAAGTAATAGCACTCAAGCATCGTGCTTAGGGCCGTTCTTAGGTTTCATAGGAGGCGTGGCAGCTTTCTTGCCACCCTTCTTGAATTTTCCCTTAGACTTGCCCTCGTTTCTTGAAACCGGTGGTCTTGTTGACCATCAACACTTGGTGCTCTTTCTTGATCTCAATCTCAGCAGCTTTTAGCATGCCAAAGAGTTCGAGTAACTCCTTGTTCATGTTCTCGCATATTATAGTTCATCACAAAGTTCTTGTAACTTGGTGGCAGTGATTGAAGGACACGATTAATCCCCAGTCTGTTAGGAATCACTATTCCCAAGTCACCGAGTTTCTTTGCATGCCCGGTCATGGCGAGCATGTGCTCACTAATGGAGCTGCCTTCTTCCATCATACAGCTGAAGAAATGTTTCGATGCTTCATAGCATTCCACGGCCGCATGAGTCTCAAAAATAGCTTTCAGCTCATTCATCAACTCATGAGGATCGTGGTGCTCAAAACGTTTTTGAAGATCGGATTCCGGACCGCACAGGATGGCACACCGAACTTGAGAGTACCGAGTTTTCCGAGTCTCGTAAACAGCTTTTACTTCATCGGTTTCAGTTCGCAGGAGGGTCACCTAGCGGTGCATCAAGCACATATTGCAGATTTCCGCCGGAGAGGAAGATCCTCACATGACGGAACCAGTCGGTGAAGTTGCTACCGTTGCTCTTAAGCTTTTCTTTCTCTAGGAACTGGTTAAAATTGATTGGGGACGCCATCTCTACAACATATATTTGCAATAGTTTAGACTAAGTTTATGACAAATTGAGTTCAAATTTTAATTCAACATAATTAAAAATCTAAGTGAACTCCCACTCAAAACAATATCCCTCGCATTGTCTTAGTGATCACACGAACCAAATCCACCGCACCTAAACCCGATCATCACGAGAAAAGGTGTGATTTCAATGGCGAACACTCAAAGTGTTCATCATATCAATCATATGATTCATGCTCTACCTTTCGGTATCATGTGTTCCGAGACCATGTCTGTACATGCTAGGCTCGTCAAGGCCACCTTAGTATCCGCATGTGCAAAAACTGTCTTGCACCCGTTGTATGTACTTATTGAATCTATCACACCCGATCATCACGAGATGCTTCGAAACGACAAGACTTGATAACGGTGCTACTAAGGATGAACACTTTATTATCTTGAGATTTTAGTGAGGGATCATCTTATAATGCTACCGTCGCGATCTAAGCAAAATAAGATGCATAAAAGGATTAACATCACATGCAGCTCATATGTGATATGATATGACCCTTTTGTCTTTGCGCCTTTGATCTTCATCTCCAAAGCACGGACATGATCTCCATCATCTTCGGACATGATCTCCATCATCGTCGGCGTAGCGTCAAGGTCAATGGCGCCGTCTTCATGATTGTCCTCCATGTAGCAACTATTACAACTACTTTGAAATACTACTCAACATGAAATTTAAAGACAACCATAAG
The DNA here is from genome assembly GCF_022539505.1 of Lolium rigidum. Taxonomy (NCBI): domain Eukaryota; kingdom Viridiplantae; phylum Streptophyta; class Magnoliopsida; order Poales; family Poaceae; genus Lolium; species Lolium rigidum. The sequence continues at coordinate 285,284,014 of NC_061508.1, forward strand.
GCTCTCGCCGGTTGCCACAATACAATAATGATCATCTCATACATATTCATCATCACATTATGGCCATATCACATCACCAAACCCCGCAAAAACAAGTTAGACGCTCTCTAATTTGGTTTGCATATTTTACGTGGTTTAGGGTTTTCGATATAGATCTAATCTACCTACGAACATGAACCACAACGTTGATACTAATGTTGTCAATAGAAGAGTAAATTGAATCTTTACTATAGTAGGAGAGACAGACACCCGCAAAGCCTCTTATGCAATACAAGTTGCATGTCGAACGAGGAACAAGTCTCATGAACGCGGTCATGTAAAGTTAGTCCGAGCCGCTTCATCCCACTATGCCATAAAGATGCAAAGTACTCAACTAAAGATAACAAGAGCATCAACGCCCACAAAACCATTGTGTTCTACTCGTGCAACCATCTATGCATAGACACGGCTCGATACCACCGTAGGATAACGTTGCATAGAAAACAAAAAATTTCCTACCGCGAACACGCAATCCAAGCCAAGATGCAATCTAGAAGACGGTAGCAACGAGGGGGTATCGAGTCTCACCCTTGAAGAGATTCCAAAGCCTACAAGAGGAGGCTCTTGTTGCTGCGGTAGACGATCACTTGCCGCTTGCAAAAGCGCGTAGAAGATCTTGATCACGATCGGTTCCGGCGCCACGAACGGGCAGCACCTCCGTACTCGGTCACACGTTCGGTTGTTGATGAAGACGACGTCCACCTCCCCGTTCCAGCGGGCAGCGGAAGTAGTAGCTCCTCTTGAATCCGACAGCACGACGGCGTGGTGTCGGTGGTGGTGGAGAACTCCGGCGGAGCTTCGCTAAAGCTACGCGGAAGATATGGAGGAGAGGGGCGGCTAGGGTTTGGGAGGGGGTGGCCGGCCACTTCAAGGGGGGCGGCCAGCTTGTGGTCTTGGGGTGGCCGGCCCCCTCCCTTGGCCCCTCATTATATAGGTGGATCCCCAAGAGTTGGTGTCCAAGTCTTCGAATAAGACCCGAACCAAAAACCTTCCAAAGGGAGGGGAAACCTAGCCAAGCTAGGACTCCCACCAAAGGTGGGAGTTCCACCTCCCATATGGGGGTGGCCGGCCCCCTAAGGGGGAGTCCACTTGGGACTCCTCCCCCACTAGGGTTGGCCGGCCATGGAGGTGGAGTCCCATGTGGACTCCACCTTCCTTGGTGGTTTCTTCCGGACTTTTCTAGAACCTTCTAGAACCTTCCATAGAACCTTCCGCGACATTTTAATTCACATAAAATGACATCCTATATATGAATCTTATTCTCCGGACCATTCCGGAACTCCTCGTGATGTCCGGGATCTCATCCGGGACTCCGAACAAATATTCGAACTCCATTCCATATTCAAGTACTACCATTTCAACATCCAACTTTAAGTGTGTCACCCTACGGTTCGTGAACTATGCGGACATGGTTGAGTACTCACTCCGACCAATAACCAATAACGGGATCTGGAGATCCATAATGGCTCCCACATATTCAACGATGACTTTAGTGATCGAATGAACCATTCACATATAATACCAATTCCCTTTGTCTCGCGATATTTTACTTGTCCGAGGTTTGATCTTCGGTATCACTCTATACCTTGTTCAACCTCGTCTCCTGACAAGTACTCTTTACTCGTACCATGGTATGTAGTCTCTTATGAACTCATTCATATGCTTGCAAGACATTAGACGACATTCCACCGAGAGGGCCCAGAGTATATCTATCCGTCATCGGGATGGACAAATCCCACTGTTGATCCATATGCTTCAACTCATACTTTCCGGATACTTAATCCCACCTTTATAACCACCCATTTACGTAGTGGTGTTTGGTGTAATCAAAGTACCTTTCCGGTATAAGTGATTTACATGATCTCATGGTCATAAGGACTAGGTAACTATGTATCGAAAGCTTATAGCAAATAACTTAATGACGAGATCTTATGCTACGCTTAATTGGGTGTGTCCATTATATCATTCATACAATGACATAACCTTGTTATTAATAACATCCAATGTTCATGATTATGAAACTAATCATCCATTAATCAACAAGCTAGTTTAAGAGGCATACTAGGGACTTGTTTGTCTACATATCACACATGTACTAATGTTTCGGTTAATACAATTATAGCATGATATATAAACATTTATCATAAACATAAAGATATAAATAATAATCACTTTATTATTGCCTCTAGGGCATATCTCCTTCACTTGGTCCTTCCCCGGTACGCATAGAGGGTAGCTCTTGAGGTAGGCGAATGCCAACACCCATCCTTCCTATGGTATCCGGGGGAATTGCATCTCCTTTCTCACAAGAAGCACTTCGCTCCTCCAAGGATCTATCATCTTCATCGAACATCACATCACAAGATTCTACAACACATCCACTTGACTTGTTGAAGACTCTATAGGCGTGAGAATCCGTAGCATAGCCAACGAAAATACCTTCTTGAGCCCTTGAATCAAACTTGGATAGGCGCGTGTCCTTGACAAGTATGTAGCATTTGCATTCGAAGACCTTGAAGTATGACACATTAGGCTTGTTGCCGGTGAGGATCTCATATGGTGTCTTCTCAAGACCTTTGCGAAAGTAGAGGCGATTAGTAGCATGGCAAGCGGTAGAGATAGCTTCCGCCCAAAAATTGTAGTTGGACTTGTATTCCATCATCATGGTTCGAGCGGCTTCGATCAAGGTTCGATTCTTCCTTTCGGCGACCCCATTTTGTTGGGGAGTATATGGCGTGGAGTATTGGTGTTGGATTCCTTCTTCGCCGAGGAAGTCATCCAATGTGTAGTTCTTGAACTCCGTTCCATTGTCGCTCCTTATTGCGAGGATCTTGTTGTCGTACTTGCGTTGAACTTGGTTGGCAAACTCCATCATGGTCCGTTGAGTCTCACTCTTGTACTTGAAGAAGAATACTCAACAATAGCGTGAATAGTCATCAACGATGACGAGGCAATACTTCTTTCCTCCAAGATTTCATGAGATGGTGGACCGAAGAGATCAACATGCAAGAGCTCCAAGCATCTTGTGGTAGAAATGATGGTCTTGGCCTTGTGAGGAGCTCCATGCATTTTTCCTTGTACGCAAGCCCTACAAACACGATCCTTACAAAAAGAGACATCTTCTTTTAGTCCGAGAATGTGGCCACCCTTGTGGAGACTTTGCAAAGTCCTCATGTTGACATGGGCTAGTCGGCGATGCCATAACCAACCCTTGTCACCTTTGGCGAATAGGCAAAGAGCGGAAGACGTTGTCTTTCCGGAGAAATCAACAACATACAAACCGTTCTCTACATATCCAACAAAAGCTACATTGAGTGTCTTGCTCCACAAGAGGACCACCATATGTTCATCAAAGAATGTGCATAAACCCATACGAGCAATTTGATGAACGGAGAGTAAATGGTAACCAAGGGTCTCGACAAGGAGGACATTCACAAGTGAGATGTCGGGTGTTACCACCACCTTGCCAAGACCCAATACCTTTGAGCACGTGTTGTCGCCATATGAAACGGTAGAGAGAGAAGGTGCGAGGTCGACAACAATATCCTTGCTTCCGGTCATATGACTTGTGGCTCCACTATCAACCACCCATTTAGCGCCACCGGAAGCATAGTCCTACAAGGAATCAAGTCTTGGTTTTAGGTACCCATTTTTCAATGGGTCCTAGCATGTTAGTAACAAGGGGTTTGGGAACCCAAATAGTCCAATCAACATTGTCCTTTTGAGGACCAATAAAGCGAGCACGAATATGTCCATAGTAATCAACAAAAAGAACATGAGAAGGGTTGTTAGAGCCGGCGAAACCCGTCGAGGTGGAGTTGGGTACCCCATCCCTTCTTGAGCTAGCATGGCTCCCTTCAAGGTTGGTCTCCATGTTCTCCTTGTTCTTCTTCTTCTTGGTCCTCCTCTTTCTCTTTCTCTTTGGCTTTGTAGCCACTCCTCCTTCATTGCAAGAGCCCTCTTTGGCTCCATCTTTAGCTTCAATGACTCCTTCCAAGTACTTGGCTTGAACTTGGAGTCTATCAACTTTGGCCTTCAAACGGTTGACTTCATCTTCATGCTCCGGGTGAGGATGGCAAATATCAAACACTTGGACCTCCTTTGCCTTGTTCACCCGGAAGTGTTCCATCAAGGCTTCTTCTTGGAGAGCGTTCATCTTCATGAGCATGCGCTTGTCATTCTCCATCTTAGCAATGTCACTTTCATGAGTGTAACATGCACGGTCCTTGCTCAAAGGAAAGTACTCTTTCAAGGTTTCTTCTTGCATGGAGTTGACCTCCATGAGCTTGGCTTCCCTTCTCTTTAAGATGGCAATTTCCTCCTCATGATCACAACATGTGTCCTTTTCCTTGCTCATGCGGAGACATTCCACCAAAGACTCTTCTTGCTTGCTACTCAAACTCAATAGCTTGGCCTTGGTGATCTCAAGAGCGGCAATTTTTTCTTCATGGTTGCAACATGAGGTCTTCTCTTTGAACAAACGGTAGTACTTATCCAAGGCTTCTTCTTGAAGAGCATTGACTTCCAAGAGGAGAGCATTGTGTCTTCTCAAGGAAGTAACTTGATCCACAAACTCATCATGGCAAGGATTGGGGTCTTCATCATCTTTCCCTTTGTTGGCTTCCTCGAGCGAGAGCATCTTCTTCTTGAGGTCACCAACCAACTCAAGAGCATGGTCTCGATCCTTGGTGAGTTGGGAGACAATAGCTTCATTCTTGTCCTCAAGGACGATGACACTAGCTTCAAGAGACATGCGAAGGTTCCGTTCATCATCAAGTTCCTCCTTGAGATTGGCAAGCTCAAAGGCTGCTTCCCTCTCCAACTTCTCCCTCTTCTCAATAAGATCTTGTGCCGCACCAAGTTGGGCTAAGAGAGCCCCAACATGAATCTTGGTATCCCCCTTCATGTTAGTGAGAAAAGAATCCAAGGAATCCAAACCCATAATCTCACGTTTAACGGCGAGACTAGTGGCATCATCAATATATAAGGCATTAGTAGAAGATGATGGTTTGGAAGGAGATTTTACCTCCGTGGATACCTTTGCCATAAGGCACCGAGCATTGTTGGTGACGAGGTTCTCATTAGGAGAGTCGAAGAGAGAGTTGGAGGGAGTGGAAATGGCGATGGCGGCCACTCCCTCTCCTTCCTTGTTGGAGCGCTTGTCCTCATGCTCCCCATCTTCATCGGAGGTGTACTCTTCACGAATGATGAAGGCTCTAGGCTTCTTGTTGGAGGAGACCTTGTTGTCATCGGACCTTGGAGAGAACTTGGAGAATCCTTTGGAGAGTGGCTTGTACCTATCCTTTGGGATAAGCTTTCCACCATAATCTTCTCTTCTCTCAAACATACAATCCGCGACAAAATGATTCTTGTCACCACAATTGTAGCATGTTCTTCTCTTGGTCCCTTCTCTTGGGCTCTTGGAGAGTCTTCTTGGAGAGTCACATGATCTTCTTGGTCTTGTGTTTCGGGACATGTTACCATCCCAAAACTTCTTGGCGGCAAGAGCCATGTGCTCATGGTAGTTGACCTTGAGATCCTCCGATCCCCACTCGACGGGGTCCTCATCGCTTTCACTAGCTTCATGCACCTTCATCTTCAATGCAAGGTTGGGCTTGCGGGAGTTGTGGGCGCGAGCACCAAGATCCTCCGCATTCTTCTTGGAGATGTCCAAAGCGATGACTTCGCTAAGGACTTCGTCGGATGTCATAGCACGGAAGGAGGCGTTTTGGCGGATGGCCGTCAACTTTACTTCCTCATAAGGGAGGAGAGCGTTGTAGAACTTGCGCTTGATCCAATGGTCATCCACAAACGTTGCTCCAAGATCTTGCATTTGCACGGCAAGAGCGATGAGGCGCCGATACATTTCTTCGGGGGTCTCGCCTTCCACCATGACAAAATTGTCGGCCATATTGTTCACTTCATCAAAGCGGGAGCTTTGAATGCTTGCATTGCCGAGGAAGAGCTTCTCAAGTTTGTCCCATGCTTCCTTGGCGGTCTTGAGCAAGCGAATATGAGCGCGGTCCTTGGGGGTGATGGCCATATGAATCATGTTGATGGCGGTGGCGTTGAGTTGGTCATCCACCACATCTCTCCTTGTCAATTTCTTAGGATCTCGTGGTGAATAGCCCTCCTCGATGATACGTCAAAGCTTGGTAGAAGCGCTGCGCATATGTGAACGCATTAGGAATTGCGAATTCTCAAAGTTGTTTGACTCAAGAGACGGTGGTGAACCATGCGACAAGATATGCGGCATCGGTATCGGAACGTTGATGGTGTAATCACTTGGTGGTGGCACCGCATGATAACCCCCAAGACGTTCCGATACCGGTGTGTCATCATCCTTCCCTTTTGTTGAAGTGCCGATATCCGCAAGCCCTTCCTTTTGTAGATCTTTTGTCGCTTCCGCGACAAAATCAACAAGAGGAAGGGTGTTAGCTTTTGGTGGTGGATCCTCGGCACTTGCTTTTGGTGGAAGGTTTGGTTTTTGTACCATCAACTCCATCATCATCGCCTTCATTTGGGCAACGATGGATGACTCCAATTTCTTGAGGTCATCCAACGTAGCCGTCGTGGAATCGATGGGTAATGATGGAGCGGGTGGCACAAGGGAAGGTGACCCATTCTTATCCGCCTCTTGTTCGGCCATTTCTTAGGCGGTAAAGCCCGAGCAAGAAAACCTTGCTCTGATACCACTTGAATGGATCGTAGCGAACAAGAGGGGGGGTGAATGGCGCTACGGCAAGTTTTAGTCTTTTTCAATTTTTAGGCAACGGAAGGTAAAGGTGTGAACTTTAGCGATGGGGGTGATCCTACAATGAATATCGGACAAGTGCAACTAGTAAAGGAATCAACAAGATAATGAGAGTAAGGAGCGAGACAACCGGGGGCGCGAGGCGAGTCGAGGTTTGTTTCCCGCAGTTCCTTCCACTAAAGGAAGTACGTCTGCGTTGAGGAGGTGCTAGTCTCACACAAAAGACTAGACGGCCACACCACGAAGGAAGGCCTCACCTTCTTCCTCGAGAGAGCTCCACGAAGGTGCTCTCCCTCTTCCACTAAGGCACCGGTCGAGGCGGTGATTCCTTCACAAGGTTGGGGCGAGCTCCACACACAAGGATGCTCCCAACACCCTATGGAGCTAGTACATCACCAAGCTAGACTCCATAGCTGCACATCTCCAATGCTCCACCATAGGAACCCATCTCCAATGCTCCACCAAAGGAACTCTTCCAATGCTCCACCAAGAAGCTCCTCCAAGGCTCCACCAAAGGAACTCTTCTCCAATGCCCCACTAAGGAACCCTACCACCAAGATCCACTAAGGAATAGCTAGTATTGGTGAAATCTCTCTTGGTAGAACTATAGATCGGGGTCTCCTCCACCCTTCCTCAAAGTTTGGGCAAGATTGGTTGGATGGGGAGGGAGATCCTCAAGAATTAAGCTCAGCAACAATGGAGGAGAGAGAGAGGGAAGAGATAAAAACGAGTTGGGGAAGAAGGGGCCCTTAAATAGGCTCCTCCAAATCCAACCGTTATGTCCAGATTTGGCCTAAGCGGTACTACCGCTTCTTGAAAGCGGTACTACCGCTCTGAGTTCGAAATCCTCCCAGATCTGGTCAAAGGACGCAGAGCGGTACTACCGCACGAGGTACCTCTTGAGGTACCGCAATAGGGTCCAAACCTTACTGGATCCAAAGCGGTACCAGAGCGGTACCAGGGCGGTACGACCGTAACTCGGTTACGGTACCTAAGCGGTACCGGGAGCGGTACTACCGCTCGTGAGCGGTACTACCGCCCCAGGTACTGCAGGGGTACCGCAGCGTGTTCTGGGAGACGAAATCAGTGCAGACTCAGAGCGGTACCGGGGGCGGTACCTATAGGGGTAGCGGTACTACCGCTACAGGTACCGGTAGTACCGGCCTGGCTAAATCTGGTTTTCTTCCCTTTTTCTCTCCAACCATGTTACCTCGCCAAACACACACAAAACCAGAAAACCTATCAACTACGCTTCAGTCTTTCGATCTTGACGCGTCCGGCGAGGTCACCGTGCTCTTGCAAATCTAACAATGATACTTAAGGCACACGGTGAGATATCTCAAGTGTTGTCATCAAACACACAAAACATGGAGTTAAAGTTTGCTCTTACAGTAACATTATCTGATTTCACAGATTTGATACAGGAAATTAAGCACTATATCATCCAAAATAATATACTCAACATAACAAAATCTAGAAATCAACAACCTAGAAAAGAAACTACAATCAAATTCATTTAATTGAATGTAAAAATTCATTCAATTGAAATTTACATGGGGAAATTCAGGTCTGCATATTACAGATGTAAATAAAATACTGCTAAATGTCTTTGAGGAAGAACATGTAAGTTCTGTGAAAAAAATTACATGGGGAAATTCAGATCTGCATATTACAGATGTAAAAAAAATACTACTAAATGTCTTTGAGGAAGATGTAAGTATTGTGAAAAAAAATTACATGGGGAAATTCAGCTCTGCATGTTACAGATGTAAAAAAATACTACTAAATGTCTTTGAGGAAGAACATGTAAGTACTGTGTAAAAAATTACATGGGAAAATTTAGCTATGCATATTACAGATGTAAAAAAAAGTACTACTAAATATCTTTGAGGAAGAACATGTAAGTACCGTGAAAAAATTTACATGGGGAAATTCAGGTCTGCATATTACATATGTAATAAAACCCCAGAAACTACAAAATGAAACACGATATGTGCAGGATGAGCAAAAGACAACAAAGTATGAGCAAAAAATACATTATAGATGATGAGTATGGGATCTAGTACATGTAACAAAAGAGGGAAACTACATGCAGAATCACACATCCTCGAACGAGCAACAAATGCTACGAGCAGAACACACGTCCTCGAATGAAGGATCGACGACACCACGATTCGCCGCATCTGACCACCAAACCCTATTCAACGACTACTCCAGGCTACTCCAGACAGTCGACGGACTAGGACGAGCCGAATCGCGTGAAATCCGCACCGAGAACAAACCCGAGCGCTACTCACCAACGGTGACCCACCTCCAGGAACGACGACACCTCGATTCGCCACACCTGACCCTCCCGACGATCTTCAATGACTACTCTAGATAGTCGTCGGACTAGGACGAGCCGAATCGCGTGAAATCGGCACCGACAACAAAGCGCTACTCACCGACGGCGAGCCATATCTAGGAACGACAACACCACGATTCGACGCGCCTGACCCTCCCGACGATCTTCAACGACAACTACACACCATCGTTGGACTAAGACGAGCCGATTCGAGTGAGATTGACACAGAAATCAAATCCGCACTCAGCAAAAACACGGCGACAAAACTCCGAGAACGACGAACGACGAGTTCAGGAAGAGAGGGACCTAAGCACACCGACACACAACACAGCGAAGTTCTCGGCAGTACCTCTCGTCGTCGACGACTAGATTCGGCGAGGCTCCAATCGATGGGGTGACGAAGGACACGAAAGCGATGCGGACAAGGGGGAAGTGAGTGCGGGGGAGATGAATATGGTGAGGACAGCACAAGACTAATTAATTCGATGAGATGAAGCCAGCCACGTTTTGGACGCTAGTGGAACCGAAGCAGAGCCGCACGATTTAGATCCGACGTCTAAAAAGTGGGAGCACTACGATAGACTACACAGTGCCCCGTCGCAAGTGCCCCATAACGGAACAGAAATTGTAGTATCCCCATTATTTGGAACTTTGTAAGGCTCGAGTGGTTTTGGCTCATTTAGAAAACCTGGCATATTTTGGTTACAATGCGAAATATATATTTTATAGACTTAATTTATGTACTAGCAACATTCATCGGTAAACAACATATACCATGGGCAAAGCAACCCTTTCCACAATTAAGAGATCAGTGAGGGAAGTATATGTTTTGTTCCACAGCCATGTAATTCTCCCTTGTTCAACACTGAAGCAAAAGAATAAAAGGTACTACCTGCTCTCCCAATCAACCACAACAAACGTACACCTCGCTTAACATAACATAACATACCACAACACACATGGTGAAAAACACTGCAGATGAAGGGCCCCACCCTAAGATTTGGCCCAGTCTATATGTTTTATATAGAAAATAAGGAAAAAATAAAAAAAAAAACCCAGCCTAAGTAGGGTCTGCCCCACCCTAATAAAATGGGCTGGATTCGCTAACAATAGGTGGCCCTTACTGGAGCTTATTCATAATAGGCTCTCCACCTCCGCCGGGTCTGATCAGGGTCGGCCTTTCCCTTGGACGTGAACTTGATCTTGGACGTGAGTTTGATCTCGGCTACCTGCAATCTGGACTGGGCCTCCCTGAAGGAAGGAAAGGGAACCATGGATTCGAGGAGTTCCCGCTGCTCTTTGAACCGGGCGTCGAGGCCGGCGATGAGCTGCATGGTGAGGTTTTTGTCGGAGACGGGGTCATCGATGTCATAGAGCTGATCGGCGATCTTCTTCAGTTTGCTGCAGTAGGCCGCCACGGTCATGTCCCCCTGGACCGTGTTTCTCAAGTCCTCGGCGAGACGGCCCGCTTGATCGGCGTCCCCCTCCTCGCCGCCGGCCGTCGGCATGCTTGATCCGTCGTCGGTCGGATCGAGCGGAAACTTCTCCTGGTCGGCCGTCGGTAGATCGGACGCCTCGGGAAAGTCTAGCGACATCATGCTCGGGCTGTTGGCGAACATCTTCTTCACGTCCGCAGCGAAGCTCGCCCTGAGCCGCACCATGAATTCGTCGAAGCCCGGGGTGGCTCCCTCCTCCCCCTCCTGCAGGATCAGCTGCGAGTCCACCGCCCGCCAAGGTTCCTCCTCGCCGACCACCTTCTCTCCCCTCCTTTTCGCGGCACATCCATTGAGTCCGGAAGCCGGCGCCTTCCTCTTCGCCGCGCTCTCCTCCACCTGGTTGCAGGACTGCAACAAGAACTCCTCGCCGCCGGCCATCGGTGCGATTGATCCGCCGGCGCTCAGATCGAGCGGAAACTCCTCCTTGTCGGCCATCGGGCAGATCAGAGGCTTCTCGACACAGCAAACGGATCTGAAACTCGAGTTGGGTGCGGATTTTTGCGGTAGGACGAAGCGGCGGCGGGTCGATGTATATATAGGTGGAGGGATCTGTTCGGACTCGGTATCGTCTCCGTCTTCGGACCGAACTCACGTAGGGTTTTTCACCGGGATTAATTATGTGAGCCCTTTCAAAACCTTTCCTGTCAGAAAATGCGTGTAAAACTTTGAAAAACTTTCCCTCTAATTTTTACACAATTCCTAATTTTCAGCTAGCTGTTTTTTCAATTGGCCATAAGTCAGATCGTGTGCCGTCCGTTTCAGTCGTTGGCGCGAATCTTGTAGCAACCATAGACGTGCTCGTCGTTTCAGTTGTCCCGCGCGGCAGCGGTGGGTTTTCTGGTTTTTTTTCGGTTTTAATCGGCAGCGGTGGTTTTTTTGTTTGAATTTCGTGGTCCGTGCCCTTTTTGTCTGTAGCCAGCGACAGAGTCTATCTCATTCCGCTGCGTGTGTCTGAGAGGAGCCCGGAGACGACGGGGGAGTTGGTCGCCGGGTTGCCGTCTCGCTCGGCGGGAGAGCTCCTCCGCCGTCACGGGGGGTTGGTTCGGTGGAGGTTTCGGAGGGGAGGCGCCGCCAAGAGATCTGCTGGCTTCAGGGCGGAGGCATGGTCGCGCGTGGCGGCCATGGCGATGTGTCCCCGCAAGCCGAAGCTTCCAGCGAGCTTCCATCGTTCCTTGGCGGCGGTAGGAGTCTGTGTCGCCGGCGTCGACGGTACGTTTTCTTCGTTGGTCAACCTCTCCTTTAGATTCCCCCCCCCCCCCCCATGGCGCGTGTGGTTTGTGCTCGGATCTGGCGTTGTTAGGTCATGCAATTAGTTAATGGGGGATCAGGGTGCACACGAATCCGTGGTGGTTTGTTATTGTTTATGTGCTTTGTCGATTTTCGCTCCTCTAGCTGCACATTCCTCGGCATCCTCCCTGTAAAAATCCATGGTGTGTATGTGTTTTTATGCGCGGATCTGGTGATTTTAGTTCCTGTTCTTAGTTATTGGGGCTGAGGTGAACACGAATCCATGTAGGTGGTGTTTTTGTGTGAATGTATTCTCCTCTGTGTGCCCCCAGCTCCGTGTAAAAGGATTTTTGGGGATGGTTTTGGTGTTCATTTTAGGTGCACGATTTTTGTGTTAGCACTAAAATGCAGCAAACTTTTTCCTGTATGTGTGTTTGCTGTCCTTTTGTAGTTGCATTCGATTAATGATACACATCATCACTATCATAGATTATTTTTTTAGATTGTTTTCAGTGCTGATAAGTATATTAGATAGGTTTGAGAGTTTTTGTATATGAAATGAGTGGGGGGACCTGCTTGTTCTGTTAGAAATCTTTTCAGTTTTTGCAAACACTGTCGAAGCTCACTACATAATGGTGGGAAGGGAAATCTTCAGTAATCTTGGGGCCATCCGCGGCGGGGGAGGAAGGAGAAGGCGAAGTCCAGCTCCGAATGAACACCAAACCTGAATGTAGCTTATGTAATCTCCGAATCTGAATTTTTTGTTTGGTATAGTGGGTGGTACTAGCAAGTATGTGTACTAGCTAGTTCTAATCTTCAGTTTTGTCTTGTTTTTTGAATAACTCTGTCCTGTCTAACTATCATTGGCACATCGATTTTTTTCTTTTGAGCAATGAAAATAATATCTTCTGATAAATATGCCCAGTTGATACTGTCTATTTTTTTCCTGGTTCATGGCATATGTCAACATGCTCATTTTTTGCTACTGTGTGTTTGTGTTTGTAGGCATCGTATCAACGACACTTGTGGCATGCTTTGCAGGAAGGGGCATCGTGTTTCTTCTTATAGTTGCGACTCGTCTGTACATGGGTTACCAAATGATGATAGCCATGATGATATCACCTTATCTAGTGATGACTTCCCAGTTAATACTTCAGAGTTTTGCGTTGTCTATCCTTTCATGTTTTCATCTTATTTTCATTTGTATTTTTATTTGAATTTTCTAAATTATATAGGGGATTGTAAAATCAAGAAGGAGGAGGATTTTAGATGATGCATTGTTTCAGTTTTTCAGCAAGGAGGTAGCAGTTTTGCTTTTCTGAAGTCCCTTTTTCTCATATTTTGTTATTATTCTTTTTCTACTTACTTTTTATTTTGCTTCTAATGTCCCCTCTTCTAATATTTATTTTGTTTTGCCAGGCTATGAAATCATTGAAGAGAGATTTCTCATTTTTCTGTAGTGATTCTGCTGTATGGAAAGAGGTCCAATAGCTTTTTTTGTCGTTTTATTTTGTGTTTATGTCTTTTCTGATTGTCTTGTGCTTTCCCTTTTTGGGGGGTTTATAAATTGTTCCTTGTGTACCTCTTAAATTCTTTTTCCAGAATAAGAAGGTGAAGATGTCTGGAATTGACAAATCATGCTTCACTGTATATTCATTCAAGTACTTCTTTGAAGTATTGCATCGGCTTACTGTTGAGCAGAAGAGTGTTATCCAGAAATTTGGTTTTGGTTGCTTGCTTGTATTTTCAAAGACTCACATTCCTTCATCTTTCATGCGCTGGCTCTGTTGTTGTGTTGACCCTCATTCTTCGCAAATTATTATCGATGACAAGATAATAAATCTTTCAAAAGATTCTTTCCACTTTGTTCTTGGCTTGCCAAATTCTGGTGCTGAGGTGGTTGATGACAGTGATGGTGGAGCGGACTTCATCATGTCACTATTCAATTTATCGAAGTTCCTCACATCACCTTCTTTGGTGACAAGCTTAAGTCCACAAAAGCCCTATCCGATCAAGAGGTTTTTGTCTCGTTTCATGCAAATTGCCATCTCTTGTTTCTTGTGTCCATCCGCCAATGACCGCTTGGACACTAAATACATAAAGCAGACTTGGTGATGTCGAACAAGCGCGCAGTTTTGATATTTGTCAGTTAGTTTACAACCATTTCATCATTGGGATTGCAAAAACTTTGAAGTTCATAAAAGCAAAAGGAAGGAAACCGAAGTCGTTTGAGTTTTGTTCATATGCCCTTGCAGTAAGTCTTGTAATTCTTCATAGTTTGATTTTTCCATCTGTTTTCTTTTTTTATTCTTTATTCTTTTTCTTTTTGTGTTTATTTTTTCTGATTTCATGCAGGTACAATACCTAGATTGCCTTGATTTCGGTGCTCATATTGTTGGTAGTGGAGTTCCTAGGTCAGTTTCGTGGCGCGGTGATATGATTGTAGAATACTCTGAGTTGGACCGTATAAGCAATAGATGTTTTGGTAGGAGACGCATGAGAACCGATCTTCCAAGCTGCTACTTGAATGTATATTTCTTGTCTTTTTAGGTCATCAATTTTTGTTTTTCATTTTATTTTCTGATTTTTTTTGTAATTCTAATATAAAATTCTGTATTCTGTTTATCATTTTTTTAGAGAATGTCCATGAGTAACATGCATTGCATGAACTGTGGTACACATTGTGAGCCTATGTCTGCACAAGTAAAGCAATCATTTCATCTCAAATTTGGCATGATTTTGGATGGAAAGGTATTATGATTTTTCATAACTCCTTTTTTAAATTTTTTGATCATACTTTCTGTATTTTAGTGTTATATGCATCTCTTTTCCTGCTTTTTCTAACCTCTCTTTATTTTTACCTTTATCCGCCGCAGATAATAGATGGTATCTTCGAAACTATCCAGTGTTTCCACTCATCTCAATGTGGTACCAGTAACATGTTAGAACTGTTATCTCGCAATGTTCTAGAATATCTATCAAACTCACTGCCTTGTTACAAGAGCAGCAGAAGCATCCCGACAGACATAGGTTGTTTTGGTTATTCAGTTTTTGACTTCTGGGCATGTCATCCTTTTTTTCATGTGCTCATGTTTATGGGGATGGAACCTCTTTTTAATGTGCAGATACTCCTGTTGCCATAAAAAGTACTCATATTGTTCAGAACTCGAAGATGACAGGTATATTTTCATTTCACCTCTCTGTTTTGTAGATTTTCTGCCTTAGCTGTGCTTATGTTTTTGGTGTTAGTGAACTTGTCTTCTCTGTTTACGAAGATGTTGATCTGCACTGCTTTTCTCCTTAAACTAAACCTAGTTTCAACCATGCATAACTGATTGACAACTGTTTTTTAATATATCATGGGAAGTTAAAGTATAGAAGGGAAGTCATTTGTGTATTATTTGAATAGAAGGTTTGTGGTCTGCCACGGTTTTGATTGCTGATTTGAACAACCACCTTAACCAATAACGACCAAAAATACTTAGTTCCACTGGACAGGGCAACTAGAGTTGGAGCCATTTTCTCCTATGTATTTCTCTTCTACAACTATGCAGCTCATGATGACACTATAACCTTTCCTCTCTTTTTTCTTTGGACATGAGTTACAAGTTATTTCTACTATTTCTCACTTGCTACTGTTTTATTTGTATTTGAGTTCGACAACTAGCATTTTTTTCATGCCATGTGAAGTTGATTCTCGGAAGTCGATTAAAATGTGTGAAAGAACAACAACAGCATCCTCTTCAATGATTGTTTTATTTCATTTCTCCTCTTTTTTAATATGCCCCTTGTTTTCTTTTTTCATTTCAAATCAGCACCAGAAATGCAACCTGTAGCTAAGGTCAAGTCAAGATTAAATATACGTTTACCAGAAAATGATGTACCTGGCCTTTGTCAATCTGATCTTATCTCTCCTATCGGTCGTATGAATGCATCACCTGCTCTCGTTGTGAAGGTATTCATTGATTCTAATATAGTTGTTCCATTTCTATTTTTATCATTTTTAGCTCTTGTTTTTAATCAGTCTTTCCAACTCTTTTTCCCTTTTCTGTTCTCACTTAGGAAGCCATGAAGGTACCAGGGCCCGCTGTAATGCAGAAGATGCTATCTAAAGCATCAAATGGAAGCAAACAAGCTCCAATACCTGTTGGCGACACAACACCTAAATCCATCTTGGTAATTTTCTTTTTTCTCCAAAATCTTTTGGTATATAGTCTTTTTTGTTTTTGTGTTTATTTTTGATTTTTCTTGAAAGGGGGATGTATCATCTGATGTTTGTATCACTGGTACATCGAGGTTCAAGGATAGGCAAAGCAAGCTATCTTCGGAAGCTGATGCAGTTTACAACAGGGCGGTTCATCCGGAACTTAATCATGTCAAGAATTCTGTGAAAGTTGGAGTTTCCAGCTCGCATGAGTCTCCAGAAGTTGTTGAGTGTGTAGATATTGATACCTTAGTTCAGAAGCAGACAAAGCCAGTCAATGGGTTTATCAGTCTGCAGCCAAAGAACCGTCTAGTTTTTTCCGTTAGCACAGAATTCACGCTTCCCTGTATCAGATGACGATATCATGCATTATTGTGCAATTGTTGAGCTGGCTTACAACGATCGAATTCAGAAGTGAGTTTTATATCTCAGTCTCTCCTTGCTTCATAACTTCTGTTTTATTTTTGTAACTTATGTCACATTTCCTTTTTTGGGTTTCTTCTTTTTGAATACAGGAACTATGCCCTTAAATATCATGGAGTCCATTGTAGTTTTATATCTCTTGGTCAGACCCTCATGCGTGACGGCCACATCGACAACTTCTTAATTCCTTGCTTTTGTCGGAAGCTTTTTGAAGACAGCCATCCTACAAAATCTGGGAGGCATTACTTCTTCTCCTACGTGGGGGTATGTATATGTACATATTTATCCTACACTAGTTTGTTTGTATGGCCTTTTCTCATATCTGTCGTTCATTCCCTTTTTCAGGAAAGCATTCTCGAGTTATCCAGTACAATGCATGAGAACATTGTTCGTACTTCTTTTCTTGGGGCCGCCAGTGCTAGTAAAGGCAAACGTCTTGAAAACTCTGAGAAAGTAGGTAGAGTTTGTAAGTTTTTTGTACAAATATCTGTGGACTGTATCTGTGTGTTTTTAAATGTTTTTTATACATATTCCATGCAGTTATTTTTCCCAATTTGTCATGTTGATCATTGGTTTACTTTCGTGGTGGACTTCAAATGGAAGCTTTTTGCTTTTCTTGACTCATTCTATGGCCCAAAGTTAGATTATCAGATTGTTGTCCGTGGCCCCTTAGTACGTTATTTCTTGATTTTAATAATTTTATTCATTTTATATACTTCAAACATACATGATTTTTAATCACATTCTTTTTTGTTTATTGGCAATAGATTGAGAATTTTATAATTCTATGGAATAAGATCTTCAACACTGATGAACCTAATTTCAAGAAATTCAAAGTTATGACTCCAAATATGCCACGGCAGGAGAATGCGTAAGTTTTGTATTGGCAGCTATGGTTTCCTTAATATATCAGAATTTTGTCAGTTACTGGTTGTTTTTGTAGTCTCAGCATGTCTTTCATTGTTTGTTTGCTCTTATAAGTAAAATAACTTTTATTTATTTTTTATTTTTTGAGTAGTCATGATTGTGGTGTCTTTGCAATGAAGTCTCTTGAGGTTTTTGATCCCACCAAGGACCTACGCAGAGAGTTCAGTAGCGGTGATATTATTCATATGTATATTCAGTACGCAAACCGCCTGTTCTTCCATAGTGGAAATCTAGTTGATCGTTCCATAGTTACCAACTACTATGTGAAGGTATCCTTTTTTTCTTTTTGCATCTTTGCGTGTTATATATTTTCAGGTTTTGTTGGTTGTATTTTTTATATTTTTTGTTAATCTTTTTGCAGGATGAATTTGTGCGGCAGCTCCATTGATTTTTCAGGTGGTCAATGTTTTTGTTGACTCCTTCTATGGCGACAGCACCGGGGTGTTCCAGGGCTGCGAGGACGGCTATGGTCAAGAGGATGACGGCAGCGATTGCTATGATCAGGTGGAGGATGTGTATGTGCAGGACGAGGATGGCTATGAGCCCTATGATGCCTTCTACTAGCTTTGCATTGCATGGCACCACTTGTTTTGATGTCATCTCGATTGTTGGATCATGTCCTTGTTTTTTAAGGAACTAATTAGTGTCTGTGACGTATAGATTTTTCTTAATTTGCAGTTCTGCAACCAAGACTACCAAGTTCAAGGCGATCTTGGTTGGTAATACTCTAGTTTGCATTGTTACCATTGTTATCTACTACTTGCAAGTTTTAACCGTCCATACTGTTCTTGCATGAAATTCTGCTGTGAAGTTGTGATAATTGCGAGCTCCGGCCTCCGGATAATTTTCATTTAGTTCAGACGATGTCAGTCTTATTGTTTGTCTCGGTTTCTTTCTTGATTCATTCTTATTTCTTCATTAATTCATTTATATTTCTTCATTATTTCATTCTTCAGTCTTATTCTTGGCCTCTGTAGCTTTATTCTTTGTCACTCTTTCTTCATTTTTAATCTTTCTCTTTCTCTCTCTCACTCCAATTTTAATTCTCTATCTCAAATTTTGAATTCTCTGTCTCTGTCTCTCTTTTGTTTAACTCTTTCTTCTTTATTTAACTCTTTTTATGTTGAATTCTGTCTCGAAGTTTTATTTCATTTCATCCTTATTTCTTCAGTCTTGCTCAGTGTTTTCTTGGTCTTAGCGATATTTCTCTGTTACTTCTGGTCTTAGCCCTATTTCTCTCTTTCTTTCATCTCAGTAAAATTTCATTTCATCCTTATTTCTTTAGTGTTGCTCAGTGTTTTCTTGGTCTTAGCGATATTTCTCTGTTTCTTCTGGTCTTAGCCCTATTTCTCTGTTTCTTTCATCTCAGTCTAATTTCATTTCATCCTTATTTCTTCAGTCTTGCTCAGTGTTTTCTTGGTCTTAGCGATATTTCTCTGTTACTTCAGTCAAATCCATTTATTTTTCTGTAATTTGCTCAGTGTTTTTTGAATTTCTCTTCTCAGTGTTCTTTTTTTCTGAATTATTTGATTTGGGTTCTGGGGGGGGGTAACTCCGCCTACCATATTCTCGGTAGCCGGTCCCAAGCCCGGATAAAGGAGGAGGGTCTCTCTTTATATTTTATTTTCAGTTATTATTTTGTTCTTCGTCTCTGATTCTCCGTCTCTGTTAATTTCGTCCCTCACTTTCCACCCTCCGGACTTCTTGAGCCGGATCCATTTGTATTTTTTGCGAATGGTGAATATATGATGTTTGTTTGCTTCATTTTTCTGCAGTGCAGTATGAGAGTTGCTGTTGGCAAAAGGAGGACTCACAGGTTGTGCTCATTCTGCCTTTTTTGCTTTTGCTCAATCAGCTCAACATAGCCAGGAAAAGCTACTTTCTCAGTCCTAGTTCATTTCGTGGAGAGTGAGCGTCAGTCATGTAGTTGGAGTGAGTTGAAGGCAGGTAGTTGCAGCAAGCATTCATGTTTTAGTTCATTTCGCGGAGAGGGGAGCATCAGTGTTTTCCTTTTCCATAGATTAAAACCAGATGAGCCGACATCTTTTCTCCAGTGTAGTGTTTGTATAGTTTTTGTGTGATGCTTTTTTGCTCTTAAGAAGCTCAATACATAAATCTCAGAGAATTACAAATTTTCGGATAAAAATGCAAATACAGATGAATACGCATGGAATTGTTTTTGCAAGTTTTAAATACAAATTATTCTCACCTACATAGTTCAGCATACCTGCCCAAAAGAAAGAACAACAGCACCACTTCCTTTGAGGTACAAGTTCAATAAGTTTCCAGCATAAATACATATGAATAATTAGGAGATTTTTCTCGGTAGTACATTTTTGTTTATTGCCCAGCATCTTTCATTTTTGGGTCTAGTTGTTGCCCTTCAACTGCTTGTGTGGCAGTTGGAGACGGTTTCTTCAGTTTGCTTCCTTGCTTCTTGCTGCCCTGACCAACAAGATGATGTCCATCATTTTGTTTCTTGGAGGTTGTAGAAGTTTTCCTGCTTCTTGTTGGTTGTTCTTTATCGCACGCACCTGCTAGGAATGTGGTAGGTCTTTTTGGTTAGTGTCCAGTGTGATGTGTATACAAAACATCTTATTTTTCTATGTGTTCTTTTATTAAGCTACTTACTTTGGTCTTTCTTCTTCCTATCTCTTTTTCTCTTGGGGAGGTCGAATACTTTGTCTAATTGATCGCATTTCTTCTTCGTGTGGTTAGTAGAACCACAGTGGCTGCATGTGTAGAACTTGTTCAGCTTTATTCTTTCTTTTATAGTTAACAACCTCGGACGGCCTTTTGTGTCAGCTATATCAGGGTTCAGCAGTTGAATAGTCGGCCCACTTTCATCTGTTCGGTCAAGATTGACAACTGTCCTTGCTGAACTGTTTTGTGCCTTTGTGGATTCCTGCTCAGCTTCTGTATCCATTTTTGCCATTTATGCCTCTATTCTCGGGATTTCTTGTAGCAAGTATTGATATTTTCTCTTGTTCTTAGAAGCATCTGAAGCTGTGTGTCCTAGCATGCGTGACAAGACATTAAATCTTAACACTGTGCTGTCCTCATTTGGTGGTGGAGGAACATCATGGTTGAATAGTTTTCTCCTCTTCTTTCGCCACCGGTCAATAAAATACTTCTCAGGTATCTTATCAACTTCTAGTAGGAGCATAACTTTCAGTATATGGGAGCACAGTAAACCATCCTTATCAAACTTGCAGCAGATGCATGTGTAGTCCTCAGTTTTCTCATTTACCTGTACTAGGTATCTTCTTGTTCTATACTCTTTTATTGGGTAATTTCTAGCTTGGAACACCCAGTATATTTTACCTTTTTCTTCTTCACTCACTTGTAGTCTTGTCACATCATTCAGTACGTTTTGGAATTTCCTGAAGATTGAAACATTGTAAAGATCGTGTGCCTGCCTCTCAATGTAGTACTTAGTCCAGAATTTCTTTTCTTTGACTTTCTTGTTTACTGCATTATGATCACATTCATCTTCATTTGCATGCATATTATCCATTATCCTTTGGTATTCTCTGAGAAAACTAATCATACTGAATTGTGCCCCCACACCTTTCTTGAATAATGCATTAGTACCCTCGCTTCTCGCTGTTGTTTGAATAAAGGGGAAGAATTTGTTCTTGAAGTAAACTGGCACCCACTTCTGTCTAGATGCCCACAAGTCCTCGAATATCTTCACATTTTTAACATCAAAATTTGTTATCATTGCCTGCCACAGAGTTTCAAACTCATGAACTGTCAAGGAATTGTCTATTATGTCATTAAGTTCTTCATATAGTCCTTCATTTGCCTGGAAAACTGTCCCTCCTTTATCATCAATGTTCTTTTTGACATGGAACAGGCAACATCTATGGCATGCATGGGGGAATATATCAGGTATTGCAGATCCCATTGATCTGCACTGGTCAGTTATTATTGATATTGGGTGCTTACCACCCATTGCTTCTAGGAATTGCTCGAATGCCCATCTGAATGAGTTAGCTGTTTCATTAACTATGAAAGCACAAGCAAACAGGTATGTTCTCCCATGAGGTGACACGCCAACAAATGGTGCAAATGGAAGATTATACCTATTTGTTAAGAATGTAGTGTCAAAACTAATACAGTCACCACAGATATCGTAGTACAGTCTCGCCCTAGCATCTGACCAGAACACACTTCTCACTTTATTATCTTTGTCCAAGTCAAATGATGAATAGAAACCTGAATTCTCATTCTTCTTTTTGGAGAACCAGTCAAGTACTTCCATCATGTCATTGTTGTCTACTTCTCTGTTTATACTTGTGCTATAGTTACTCACCTTCCGATTGTTGTATGGTAACTGTGACATTCCTCCCCTTATATATGCCAAAACTGCAACCATATCTCTAGTCGGCATGTTACAGAATTTCATTGTCCTAATCATCTCTTTCTCTCCGTCGGACATGTAAATATGTGATCCGTAGAATCGGCTTTGTGGACGAGTTCATGGTTGTGCAATAGGTGTAGTCCTGTTATAGTCCACAAACCATCCTTCTCACCGACAACCATTTCAACATCACAGCTTGTCCTTGCTATCACTCGTGCTCCGTCTTTGCACCACAAGTTGCCGGCTTTCTTGTTCGGTGTTTCTGCCGTATTTGTTGCACTTCATTGTAAATCTTATTACTTCTCTGTTTCTTTCTACGCTTGCGATACGATAAGATGAAACAACAGTCACTGAAAATCCAACCACAAAAGCATACAAGCTGATGAACTTCTGTGCTTCATCCCTTGTTGCAAATTCCATGCCAAGCTCAGGTTTGAAATCATCTTCATTGCTGCCCTGATCATTTCTTTCTCTGTATTCAGCTGCTAGTTTTTCTAATTTCTCTCTCGTCTTCAGCAGTCAAATTATCCTTTTCCAGGAAGTTTTTAATGTCTTCTTCAGTAATATGTGTGTGCTCTTCTGTAGATGAATCATTGTGGACGGCATTGTCATCTCTGGTGTTCCTGGAAGATTCTCCTTGGTAAACACCTGACCTTGTTCTTCCCTCTGAATGTTGTGTAGCAGTAGGCTCATTACTTTGCTCCTCAGTACCACTATCAAGAACCTATGATTTTTTGGAAGTATAAGGCTGATTAGTTTTTGCTGTCTCTTTTTTTAATTTAGTGGTCTGAATACAAGGAAGCTACTGGAATTTTTTTTACCTTGTCTAGTTGTATGTCATTAAACATGCGCACATCCCATGGGTTTTCATTATCATCTTGTAGCAACGAAGTGTAGTCTCCTGGGTTGTTCTCCTGCAATGTGTTTAGAGAGCATTGTCAGTAGAAAATAGAGGACAACACATTTTTTGTAGGTTCACGAAATATGTATGTGGATCACGAAGATTTTACATGATTTGTTTGTCTGGTCATTGTGTCCCCGCTCCCGCTGGCATTGTAGTCAATTGATGAACCGTTGCTTGTGTCCATCATAGCAGACCAGTGAGACGAAACCTGTTTTTTGCGAATTTTTCATGTTAATTATGAAGAGATTCCATCAGTGTTTTTCCTTTTTTAAGGTGTTTTTTATGCAAATGCTGATAACAATTTTTCAAAGTGTAGATTACCTTGTCAGGGTCTTGGCCAATTGATGCATTACCTGTGAGACCACCCAGAAGCAGGCCAGTAAATCCTCCCTATGTTTATTCAGAAAGAAAGAGTGCATTAGTTGTCCTTTTTTCTTTTTTCACATGAAAAATATGCAAACTAGAATAATACCTGCATGAAGAAATCATCAGCATTGTCAAGTGTGCTTTCATACATGTGCGAGTCCACCTCCGAATGTATCTGCATTTTTCCCATAGCAATCATCAGCATTGATGCAACAAGGCACTTCAGTCTTATGTATCATTTTTTCCATAGCAATCATCAGCATTGACATTTGTTTCACTATGCTACAGAGCTTCCTGGTTCTGGAAATGCCTTGGAAAGAGTACTTGCTTTGGAGCTTGAGCTGGCGAAAGCGCTGCAAGCAAAGAAGAAGACATACATCCTTTTCCAGAGGCTGCCCCTAATACCTTGACTGAAACAGGTATTGGTCCTGACAGTGTTCAAGTGAATTGTGCATCGAAATAACTGTCACTCACTGTTTCTTCTGTTGTAGCTACTTCTGTTAGTGCTTTTATAATTTGAATTACATCATAGCTGATGATAGCTGTTCTATGACATATATTGTCTATATATCAAGTATATTGACATATACTGTCACTCACTGTTTTTTCTGGATGTTTGCCTAGTTCCTTGTGTTAGCATCTGTTGTTAGTGAACTTTTGTTTTGATTTTAACTGCAGGTCAATCTGAACTTTGTTGATTGAGTGGATGGAAAAGGCGTTGGAAGGAAAGGTGATCGACAAACTACAGCAGACCTTCTGTTTTGTGTTTGTTTTTGCATCATGCACATTGATCCTTCTACATGGACTACAGGATGAACTCTGGGAGATGTAATGGGGAGAGATGGCAGCACCTGGGATTGTAGGCCTCCAAATCCTGATGCTTGTCCGGGATCTCCTGGTATGCTGTGTGTAGTTTCGTTCCCATCCATTTTTTTGCTCTCCCCTTTGTAGATCTAGAGGATAACGATCAATCCCCCCTCCTTTTTTGTGAGGTGCTGGTGGCAAGAGGACGATCTGTTTCTTTTTGCGTGGAGAAGAAGAAGGTGCTGCCTCGTGTCTTTTTGCGTGGAGAAGAAGGTGCTGCCTCGTGTCATTTATTGAAGGGCTTTTTAGGGATTTTTCCTTTTTGATATGTATGGGCTTTTTCAATTTTTGTAAAGCAACAGTTGCAAGGCAGCCCACTAAGTAGGATCCAGAGGAGCCCACTAAGGGTGACTCAGGATAGCCGGACTGAGCACAAAAAAAACGGTGACTGAGAGGAGAAAAAACCGGCGTGGGGGGATGGGGGGTGGGACGACGTGTTTTTTGACGTGATGTGGGGTGCGGTGGGACAAACTGAAAATCTGACTTATGGCAAATTGAGAAATCAGCTAGGTGACAGTTAGACACTCCCAATTTTTATCTTTATCTTTACCTACTATAATAAAGAAAGTAAGGTTTCTGCCCAAATTTTCGTCCGTTTTAAAGTTGCCCTTATTCCCAGACGAAATTACACACAATGCCATCACTTAACTAAACCGCACCGTTTCGCTGTTTCATTTCCAATAGAAGATAATCGACACGCTCGCTTCGTGGTCTAAGAAAACGACGGCATTCGACGATTGGCTGCTGATCGACATGGACGTAATCGTGTCCGATGAGGCCCTCCTGTAACGAGCAGGGGGAGGGGTGCGATCTTGAGCCGCTTCACACGAGAGGGTCTGGTGTGTGCGGCCTAAGAAAACGACGGGCTTTGAAGATTGGTTGTTGATCGACATGGATGTGATCGTGTCCGATAAGGCCCTCTCGCAACGAGCGGGGAGTGATCTTGCCATGGCGGCGTGATACGTCTCCAACGTATCTATAATTTCTTATGTTCCATGCTTATATTATACCAATTGCTACATGTTTTATATACACTTTATATCATTTTTATGTATTTTCCGGGACTAACCTATTAACAAGATGCCGAAGTGCCGGTTCCTGTTTTCTGCTGTTTTTGTTTCCAGAAAATTACTTCTGCGAATATTCTCGGAATTGCGCGAAACAAAAGGCCACGTCCCTATTTTTCCATAAGCTTCACGGAGTCTGAAGGAGAGACGAAGGGGGGCCACGAGCTGGCCACCTCATAGGGTGGCGTGGCCCCACCTTCTGCCGCGCCGCCAGGTGGGGTGGGCCCCTCAGGACTCCACCGACGCTGCCCCTTCGCCTATATATTGCCCCAGATGCGAAAACCCTAAAGAAGCCAGTAATATTCCACCAAGGGTTCCGCAGCGTCGCCGCCATCAACGACAAGTTTCGGGGGACAGAATCTCTGTTCCGGCACGCCGCCGGGACAGGGAATTGCCCCCGGAGCCATCTCCATCGACTCCATCGTCATCTTCATCGATGTTGCTGTCTCCCATGATGAGGAGGGAGTAGTTCTCCCCCGAGGCTGAGGGCTCTACCGGTAGCTATGTGGTTCATCTCTCTCTCCCATGGTGTGATCTTTATGTGATCATGAGCTTTGTAATCTAGTTGAATATGTAGATGTTACTCTTGTCTATTATGCACTCTAGAGGTTACTTTAATATGAACTCCGGAGTCACTCTCCACAGTGTGATGGTGACAGTGTGCGCATCGTGTGTGATTCCTTTATGACGTTGTGAAACTTGTTTACTCCGGCTTGAGGTGTGCTTTTGCAGCCCTACACAATGAATGGTGTTTGTTATCCAACAAGAGAGTGTTTGAGAGTACATTTATTTATTCAATTATGTGATCATTGTTGAGAGTGTCCACTAGTGAAAGTATGATCCCTAGGCCTTGTTTCTAAGCATTGAAACACCGTTTCCAACAAGTTCTGCTACATGTTCGCTTGCTGCCATTTTTATTTCAGATTGCAATTACTACTCATAATCATCCATATTACTTGTATTTCACTATCTCTTCGCCAAACTAGTGCACCTATACATCTAACAAGTGTATTAGGTGTGTTGGGGACACAAGAGACTTCTTGCATCTTAATTGCAGGGTTGCTTGAGAGGGATATCTTTGACCTCTACCTCCCTAAGTTCGATAAACCTTGGGTGATTCACTTAAGGGAAACTTGCTGCTGTTCTACGAACCTCTGCTCTTGGAGGTCCAACACTGTCTACAGGAATAGAAGCATGCGTAGACATCACGGCGCCATGGTGGAAGCGGAAGGATGTCCAGCGACGGCCAACAGTAATGGAGGAAGGAGTGTCGCTTCACAGTGTGGGGTAATGCCCACATCAGCGTATGTGGATCGCTATTGCCGATGTTTCTTTCTTAAAAGTCAACACTTATTGCTATTCTGCAGCAACGCGTGGACATTGTACTAGAAATGATAAAGAAGACATGGATCTTTTCCACGCGGCGACTAAAATCACCCCCGGAGACGGAAAAAACTAGCTTCTCACATGCGCCTTGGTTGTTCGGTTTGAAACCATAAAACAAAACATTGACCCATCGCCGGAGCGCTTGTTTTGCATTACAAGTGTATTAGGTGTGTTGGGGACACAAGAGACTTCTTGTATCTTAATTGCAGGGTTGCTTGACAGGGATATCTTTGACCTCTACCTCCCTGAGTTCGATAAACCTTGGGTAATTCACTTAAGGGAAACTTGCTACTGTTCTACGAACCTCTGCTCTTGGAGGCCCAACACTGTCTACAGGAATAGAAGCGTGCGTAGACATCAAGCTATTTTCTGGCACCGTTGCCGGGGAGGTAAGGTAAAAGATATTCACATCCTCCGACTACTAAGCTACTTCCTAGCACTGTTGCCGGTGTGTGAGTGCTCGAAGCTATTTCCTTTAGATTCTGCAATTATATCTTTTTGTTTCTTGTTTTTATTTCACTAGTTAGGCTTAATGGAAAACAACAAAAAAATTAGAGATCTTTATGAAATTTATATTGAATTAGGACATGATGTGTTTGAAGAGAGAATTAAAAAACCCATGGAACTTTGTTTGCAAAATATTTGTAGCAATGTTTTTAGCATGAATTCTTTGAACACTATTATTTTTAATGCTATGGAAAAGTCTAAGCTTGGGGAAGGCTGGTTGTGATATTTTTAGTCCCCCAAGTTTTGAGGAGAAAATTTTCTTTGATGATACTTTGCCTTCCATTTATGATGATTATAATGATAGTGGTATTTTGGTGCCACCTACTATGGAGGATAAAGTTTATTATGATTATACCATGCCTGCAATTTATGATGATTACAATGATGGTTGTGATAGTTTTACTCCCACTATTACTAATAAAATTGATTATGCTTATGTTGAGAGTAATGATACTTTTATGCATGTGGATCATGATAAGAATGCTTTATGTGATAGCTATATTGTTGAGTTTATTCATGATGCCACTTGAAAATTATTTTGAGAGAGGAAAGTATGGGTATAGAAATCTTCATGTTACTAAATGTCTTCTCTTTATGATGAATGTTTTGAGCTTTCTCTTGATTTTCTTTTATTTGCTGGGTACTTTAAGACCTACTGGTCCTTATGAGAGAGGGAGACACGATTTCATATATCACAATAATATTAAGTCTCCTCTCCTTGTGTTGAAATTTTTGAAGTTACACTATGATACGTCTCCAACGTATCCATAATTTCTGATGTTCCATGCTTGTTTTATGACAATACTTACATGTTTTGCTTGCACTTTATGATGATTTTATGCGTTTTCCGGAACTAACCTATTAACAAGATGCCACAGTGCCAGTTCTCGTTTTCTCGCTGTTTTTGGTTCCGGAAAGGCTGTTCGGGCAATATTCTCGAAATTGGACGAAATCAACGCCAAAGATCTTATTTTTCCCGGGAGGCTCCAGAACACCGAAGGGGAGTCGGAGGAGAGCCAGGGGGCCACCACACAGGTGGGCCGCGCGGCCTACACCCTGGCCGCACCGGCCTGGTGTGGGGCCACCCTGTCGCCCCTCATGCGCCGCCTCTTCGCCTATTTAAGCCCTTTCGACCTAAAAACGCAGTACCTTTTGATGAAACTCCAGAAAGACTCCAGGGGCGCCGCCGCCATCGCGAAACTCCAATTCGGGGGACAGAAGTCTGCGTTCCGGCACCCTGCCGGGACGGGGAAGTGCCCCAGGAAGCCATCTCCATCAACGCCACCGCCTCCATCATGCTCCGTGAGTAGTTCCCCCATGGACTACGGGTTCTAGCTGTAGCTAGTTGGTATTCTCTCCCCCACACTACTAGGAATAAGCTTATAGCCGCACTTATTAGCACCGGCGAACTCGGACTAAAGTGGCCGGCGGTAAGCCCTTCCAGGGTCGCCTCGTGTTACCGCCGGCGAGTCGCATTAAAAGTGCCGGGGGTAGCCCACTTATCACTGGCGAAGAGAGCCAGAAGGTGCTGGGGATGTGTTGGGCCGCGAGGCGCATAGATGGGCCTCGTATTACCACCGGCGAAATGGGTTAGAAACGCCGGGGGTAAGGCTAGTTACCGCAGGAGAAATGAGTTAGAAGGTGGCGGGGGTAAAGTGGTCTTGCGTGAGCCACCCAGGCTGAAATTACCACCAACGCTCAGTACTAAATTTCGCCGGGGATAATATATTTGGTTCGGGCCCAAAATTACGGAGCGTGAGACAACCCACCACAGCGACACCACTCTCCTCTTTTCCGCTCCCTCTCACCCACACCAGCCCGAGCTCCCTCCACCGACAGCCGCCGGCCACCACGTCTCCTCACCTACGCCGCCGGCTGGCCACCCTAGCCATCTTCCGTCGCCGGCTCGAGACCTCTCCTGCCTCCTCCTCCTCCTCCTCCCAGTTCTCTCCCGAGACCCCTCCCCTCCCCCATCCCTATTCTCAGATGGGATCCCAGCTTCGGCGCTCCATACCCGCCGCCTGCCGGTCAAACTCAACATCACCACCGTTCGACGAAGCTCCGGCGCCTTCCGCCCTGCCGAATCGCCCCCAATCGGCCCTCAACTGCGCCGCCGCGAAACCCTAGGTCGCCGGCCGGCGTCAAGGACGACGCGGAGCCAGGCCACTCGCGGCTGGTCTTCCCTTCCTTCGGCGGCCTATCCGCCCCGTCCGGCGAGCATGTGGGGAAGAAGCGGCGGGAGGGGATCCGAAGCCCTAGCACGTTGACTCTGGCAGCAGCTCCCTCTCGTGCTGCTCCCGGCGGCCTCAAGCCTCCTCCTCGTCTCCTGCTCGTGCTTGCACGTCCTCGACATGATGATGGTACCTAGTGAGCTCCCTCTCCTCCTCCTCCATCTATTCTTGCAAAATTTTGTATCTTTGTCATCCATCTATACAGTATGTGGTTGCTGTGATTGCAAGTGCGTTTTAAGTGTACATGGTAGACAGATTTCGGTTGTGTGGATGGACTAACTAAAGATTGATTTCGTTTTTGTTCTTGGGTAGATTCATTCACAGAATCTTGGGGCACCAGCGCTGCATGGGCGCACGGAGGGGCAGGGCGTGCACCGTGTGTCGTCGTCTTCGAGCTCCGCTCGGCTTTGTCGAGCTCGGCCGCCACCCTCGACGCCCTTCGCTGCACGCTGTCACCGACGACCGACATCCTCCGCGGTGGCCATGGTGGTGCTTGCTGCGTGCGGGGATCCGATTGCTTTTTACTTTTTCTTGTAGGGTTCTAGTTGCAAAGTGGCAGGAACAGGATTGTATTTTTTTTTATTTCAGCCCTGTAATGGTTCTGGTCTAACCCTGCCAGGCCCACGTGGCCTGCTTTTTTTTTTGTTTATTTAATGATGTACCACTGGCGGTTTTGGATGCGCCAGGGATATCTTTACCGCCAGCGTTTAGAGCAAAACCGCCGGAGCTAACAGGGGTTACCCCCGGCGAATTGCAATATGCCGGCGGTAAGCTATTACCACCGGCGAGGTTATCGCCGGCGAATCCGAAAGTGCCGGCGGTAAGCCTTTTCAGGTCGCCGGCGGTAAGCTTTTTCCTAGTAGTGCCATGTACTTCAATACAATGATCTCATGAGCTGCCTTACATGATTGAGATTCATCTGATGTAATCGGTGTTGTGTTTGTCGGGATCCGATGGATTGTTACGTTATGATTGTCTATCTACAAAGTTTGTGAAGTTATTGTTGCTGCAATCTTTTGTTATGCTTAATGCTTGTCACTAGGGCCCGAGTGGCATGATCTTAGATTTAAGCTCTATACTTATTGCTTAGATTGTATCTACAAGTTGTATGCACATGTCTATGTCCGGAACCAAAGGCCCCAAAGTGACGAAATTGGGACAAGCTGGAGGGGAAGGCTTAGATATGAGGATTACATGTTTTCACGGAGTGCTAATGCTTTGCTCCGGTGCTCTATTAAAAGGAGTGCCTTAATATCCGGTAGATTCCCTTCGAGGCCCGGCTGCCATCGGCTGGTAGGACAAAAGATGTTGTACAAGTTTCTCATTGCGAGCACGTATGACTATATATGGAAAACATGCCTACATAATTAATAATCTTGATGTTCTGTCTTAATGCTATTTCAATCCTATCAATTTCCCAAGCTGTAATTTGTTCACCCAACACTTGTTATTGGAGAGTTACCACTAGTGTAGATAGCTGGGAACCCCGGTCCATCTTTCATCATCATATACTCGTTCTACATGACATTGGAAGTAGTATCAACTATTTTATGGTGCCATTGCTCTCATATTACTGCTACTGCTGCTGTGTTATTCTTGTTACTCACTGCTCTCATATCACTACTACTTTCACATCACCCTCGTTACTAGTGCTTTTCCAGGTGCAGCTAAATTGACAACTCGGTTGTTAAGGCTTATAAGTATTCTTTACCTCCCCTTGTGTCGAATCAATAAATTTGGGTTTTACTTCCCTCGAAGACTATTGCGATCCCCTATACTTGTGGGTTATCAAGACTGATTTTACGGCGCCGTTGCCGGGGAGGCATAGCTCTACTCATAAGTTCACCAGGGAGTACACTCTACCTCTATCTCTGTTTTTATTTTATTTTATTTTGTTTTGCTTAGTTTACTTTTGTCTAGTTTATTTGTGCTTAGTTTATTTCTGTCTTGTTTTATTTTCTTAGTTTACTTTTGTCTAGTTTCTTTTTGTCTTGTTTTACTTTTCTTATATACCCAAAAATCCATAAAATTTTGAAAAACCTAAAAATTAAAAACTGCTCTTATGGGAGAACCAACAACCTACTTGGAGCTTATAGAATATTATAATAATTATAGAGAATCAAGAACGGGTAAAGTTATGAGTGCTGTGATAGAAAAATTGAATACAATTGCTAAAATCTTGCTTAAACGCCATGATATAAACTGTTGCTCTCAACAGGACACTAAACATCTTAAACTTCAATGTGGCTTTAGTGAGGAATTTTTAATTAAGAACTATAATCGGAATAGCTATATTCATTTTGGGTTTGAAGAGGTAGAACAATTTGTCATATTTATGGGAGCCTGCGAGATAGAATCCTTCATGGTTAAAAATTATGAAACTTGTGTTGTTTGTAAGGACCTTAAAGATTATGTCTCTTCTATCCTTAATTTTTGCAATGAAAGTTACACTGATAATCCTTATATCATTGATTATAAAGAGAGACTCATTAATGCACAAGAATGCACTCACAATTTGCGGGGACCCGTGGAAGAAGAAATTGATGAACATCGAAAGCTCATTGAATGAAAAAGAGGAGGAAATTGATGAACCTGAAAGCTCATTGGATGAAAAAGAAGAGGAGAGTGATGAACAAAAGGAGGAAGAATGGATTAGCTACCCATGCCAACCTTCTAATGAGAGTAACTCTTTATCTCTTGCACTATTTGATTGTCCTCCATGTTTACCGAAAGAGGTTGAATGTTATGTTCCTGTGGATTCTCTTGAAATATTCCCTATGAGTAAAACTTGTGAGAATAATTATGCTACTGTTATTTATGATAATCCATGCTACTTTGATAAATCTTATGATAATGCTTTGTTTGTGCTTGATGTCGAAATGCATGGTACTAAAGAATTTTGAGTAGCAAATGTTTATGATAAAGCTCTTGATGATGGTCCTATGTTACTTGATAATATTAATTGTACTACTAATGAAAATGGGATTGAAGAGGTCTTGACATTATCTATGAGTCCCATATCTCTTGAGATTGATCAACCATCTTGTTATATTATTGATAAAAGTGTGTTTGGAAGTTTTAATCGCACTATTTTTGAGCTTGATAAAAATTATGTGTTTGTGAATCATGAAAAGCATGATGTATGTGATAGTTATGTTGTTGAGTTTGTTCATGAAGCTACTGAAAATTATTATGAGAGAGGAAAATATGGTTGTAGAAATTTTCATGTTACTAAAACACCTCTCTATGTGCTGAAATTTTTGAAGCTACACTTGTTCTATCTTCCTATGCTTGTTACTTTTTTCTTCATGAACTTGTTTATTTACAAAACTCCTATGCATAGGAAGCATGTTAGACTTAAATTTGTTTTGAATTTGCTTTTTGATACTCTCTTTTGCTTCAACTCTTATTTCTTGCGAGTGCATCATTAAAACTGCTGAGCCCATCTTAATGGCTATAAAGAAAGAACTTCTTGGGAGATAACCCATGTGTTTATTTTGCTACGAGTACCTCTATTTTATATTTGTGTCTTGGAAGTTGTTTACTACTGTAGCAACCTCTCCTTATCTTAGTTTTGTGCATTGTTGTGCCAAGTAAAGTCTTTGATAGTAAGGTTCATACTAGATTTGGATTATCTGCGCAGAAACAGATTTCTTTGCTGTCACGAATTTCGACCTAATTCTCTGTAGGTAACTCAGAAAATTATGCCAATTTACGTGAGTGATCCTCAGATATGTACGCAACTTTCATTCAATTTTAGCATTTTCATTTGAGCAAGTCTGGTGCCTCTTTAAAATTCATCTTTACGGACTGTTCTGTTTTGACAAATTCTGCCTTTTATTTCGCATTGCTTCTTTCGCTGTGTTGGGTGGATTTCTTTGTTCCATTACCTTCCAGTAGCTTTGAGCAATGTCCAGAAGTGTTAAGAATGATTGTGTCACCTCTGAACATGTGAGTTTTTGATTATGCACTAACCCTCTAATGAGTTTGTTTCGAGTTTGGTGTGGAGGAAGTTTTCAAGGGTCAAGAGAGGAGGATGATATATGATCAAGAAGAGTGAAAAGCCTAAGCTTGGGGATGCCCCCGTGGTTCATCCCTGCATATTTCAAGAAGACTCAAGCGTCTAAGCTTGGGGATGCCCAAGGCATCCCCTTCTTCATCAACTTATCAGGTTTCTTCTATTGAAACTATATTTTTATTCGGTCACATCTTATGTGCTTTACTTGGAGCGTCTATGTGCTTTTGTTTTTGTTTGAATAAGATCGGATCCTAGCAATCCTTGTTTGGGAGAGAGACACGCTCCGCTTTTTCATATGAACATTTGTTCTTCGTTTTACTTTTAATGTTCAATGATAAAAGTTGGAAGCTACATCACTTATGCTTATTTGGTTGGAAACAGAAAATGCCTCATATTGTCTTGAACAATTTGACACTTGGCAATTGTTTTGAGCTCTCAAGTAGATCATGATTAAGTTTTTTCATGTAGTTTAAACCTATTAGTGGAGAACTACTGTAGAGCTTGTTGAAATTGGTTTGCATGATTTGTCTCTCTTAAGGTCTAGATATTTTCTGGTAAAAGTGTTTGAGCAACAAGGAAGACAGTGTAGAGTATTATAATGCTTGCAATATGTTCTTATGTAAGTTTTGTTGTACCGGTTCATACTTGTGTTTGCTTCAAACAACCTTGCTAGCCTAAGCCTTGTACTGAGAGGAAATGCTTCTCGTGCATCCAAAACCTTGAGCCAAAACTTATGCCATTTGTGTCCACCATACCTACCTACTACATGGTATTTCTCCGCCATTCCAAGTAAATACTTCATGTGCTACCTTTAAACCTTCAAAATGCTTCTTAATTTGTGTTGATGTTTTATAGCTCATGAGGAAGTATGTGGTGTTTTATCTTTCAACCTTGTCATTTACTCTTGACGAGACTCTCACCAATGGACTAGTGGCTTCATCCGCTTATCCAATAATTTTGCAAAAAGAGGCGGCAATGGGGTTCCCAGCCCCAATTAATTAACTTGCATTAATAATTCTCTTCACGTGTTTTGCCCTGATCTATCAGTAAGCAACTTAATTTTGCAAATAGACACTCCTTCATGGTATGTGAATGTTGGAAGGCACCCGAGGATTCGGTTAGCCATGGCTTGTGTAAGCAAAAGGTTGGGAGGAGTGTCATCCATAAATAATGAAACTAAAATACATGTGTAAACAAAAGAGAAGAGGGATGATCTACCTTGCTTGGTAGAGATAACGTCCTTCATGGGAGCCGCTCTTGAAAGTCTGGTTGATGAGGTAGTTAGAGTGCCCACTATCATTCGTTGACAACAACAAACACCTCTCAAAACTTTACTTTTATGCTCTCTATATGATTTCAAAACTTTAAAAGCTCTAGCACATGATTTAATCCATGCTTCCCTCTGCGAAGGGCCATTCTTTTACTTTATGTTGAGTCAGTTTACCTACTTCCTTCCATCTTAGAAGCAAACACTTGTGTCAACTGTGCATTGATTCTTACATACTTGCTTATTTGCACTTATTATATTACTTTATGTTGACAATTATCCATGAGATATGCATGTTGAAAGTTGAAAGCAAGCTGCTGAAACTTAAATCTTCCTTTGTGTTGCTTCGATGCCTTTACTTTGAATCTATTGCTTTATGAGTTAACTCTTGTGCAAGGCTTTTGATGCTTGTCTTGAAAGTACTCTTCATGAAAAGTTTTGCTATATGTTATCTATTTGTTAGCAACTATAGATTATTGCCTTGAGTCACTTCATTCATCTCATGTGCTTTGTAATAGTATGATCAAGGTTATGTAAGTAGCATGTCAACTGCAGAAATTATTCTTTTTATCGTTTACCTACTCGAGGACGAGTAGGAACTAAGCTTGGGGATGTCGATACGTCTCCAACGTATCCATAATTTCGATGTTCCATGCTTGTTTTATGACAATACTTACATGTTTTGCTTGCACTTTATGATGATTTTATGCGTTTTCCGGAACTAACCTATTAACAAGATGCCACGGTGCCGGTTCTCGTTTTCTGCTGTTTTTGGTTCCGAAAAGGCTGTTCGGGTAATATTCTCGGAATTGGACGAAATCAACGCCAAAGATCTTATTTTTCCCGGGAGGCTCCGAACACCGAAGGGAGTCGGAGGAGAGCCGGGGGCCACCACACAGGTGGGCTGCGCGGCCTACACCCCGGCCGCGCCGGCCTGGTGTGGGGCCACCTCGTCGCCCCTCCTGCGCCGCCTCTTCGCCTATTTAAGCCCTTTCGACCTAAAAACGCAGTACCTTTTGACGAAACTCCAGAAAGACTCCAGGGGCGCCGCCGCCATCGCGAAACTCCAATTCGGGGGACAGAAGTCTCTGTTCCGGCACCCTGCCGGGACGGGGAAGTGCCCCCGGAAGCCATCTCCATCAACGCCATCGCCTCCATCATGCTCAGTGAGTAGTTCCCCCATGGACTACGGGTTCTAGGCTGTAGCTAGTTGGTATTCTCTCCCCCATGTACTTCAATACAATGATCTCATGAGCTGCCTTACATGATTGAGATTCATCCGATGTAATCGGTGTTGTGTTTGTCGGGATCCGATGGATTGTTACGTTATGATTGTCTATCTACAAAGTTTGTGAAGTTATTGTTGCTGCAATCTTTTGTTATGCTTAATGCTTGTCACTAGGGCCCGAGTGGCATGATCTTAGATTTAAGCTCTATACTTATTGCTTAGATTGTATCTACAAGTTGTATGCACATGTCTATGTCCGGAACCAAAGGCCCCAAAGTGACAGAAATTGGGACAACTGGAGGGGAAGGCTTAGATATGAGGATTACATGTTTTCACGGAGTGCTAATGCTTTGCTCCGGTGCTCTATTAAAAGGAGTGCCTTAATATCCAGTAGATTCCCTTGAGGCCCGGCTGCCACCGGCTGGTAGGACAAAAGATGTTGTACAAGTTTCTCATTGCGAGCACGTATGACTATATATGGAAAACATGCCTACATGATTAATAATCTTGATGTTACTGTCTTAATGCTATTTCAATCCTATCAATTGCCCAATTGTAATTTGTTCACCCAACACTTGTTATTGGAGAGTTACCACTAGTGTAGATAGCTGGGAACCCCGGTCCATCTTTCATCATCATATACTCGTTCTACATGACATTGGAAGTAGTATCAACTATTTTCTGGTGCCATTGCCCTCATATTACTGCTACTGCTGATGTGTTACTGTTACTACTGCTCTCATATCACTACTGCTTTCACATCACCCCTGTTACTAGTGCTTTTCCAGGTGCAGCTGAATTGACAACTCAGTTGTTAAGGCTTATAAATATTCTTTACCTCCCCTTGTGTCGAATCAATAAATTTGGGTTTTACTTCCCTCGAAGACTATTGCGATCCCCTATACTTGTGGGTTATCACACTTGTTTTGTCTTCCTATGCTACTTACTTTGTTCTTCATTGACTTGTTTTCTTACAAGACTCCTATGCATAGGAAGAGTGTTAGATTTAAACATGTTTTATATATGCTTCTTGATGCTCTCTTTTCAACTCTCATCTTTATGTGAGCATCATAAAAATCACTATGCCTAGCTAAAAGGCTTTAAAGAAAAGCGCTCTTGGGAGACAACCCATTATTTTATTTCTGTAATTTTTGTTTTATATTTGAGTCAAGGTGCTTGTTACTACTGTAACAATACCTTTGTATCTTTATTTTCTTGCATTGTTGTGCCAAGTAAAGTCTTTGATAGGAAGTTGATACTAGATTTGGATTTCTGCGCAGAAACAGATTTTTAGCTGTCACGAATTTGAGATTTTCTCTCTGTAGAAAAATCTAAAAATTCTGAAACAATTCATGAGTAATCCTCAGATATGTACGCAACTTTCATTCAACTGGAGCTTTTCCATCTGAGCATGTTAAGTGCCTCGAAAAATTTCGTCTTTACGGACTGTTCTGTGTTGACAGATTCTGCCTTTTATTTCGCATTGCCTCTTTTACTGTGTTTGAGTGGATTTCTTTGCTCCATTAAATTTCAGTAGCTATGGGTAATGTCCAGAAGTGTTGGTAATGATTGTGTCCTTGCTGAACATGTGAATTTTTGATTATGCACTAACCCTCTAATGAGATTGCTTTGAGTTTGGTGTGAAGGAAGTTTTCAAGGATCAAGAGAGGAGGATGATATAATATGATCAAGAAGAGTGAAAAGACTAAGCTTGGGGATGCCCCCGTGGTTCATCCCTGCATATTTCAAGAAGACTCAAGCGTCTAAGCTTGGGGATGCCCAAGGCATCCCCTTCTTCTTCATCAATAACTTATCAGGTCACCTCTAGTGAAACTATATTTTAATTCCGTCACATCTTATGTGCTTTATTTGGAGCGTCTGTGTGCTTTTATTTTCGTTTTGTTATTTTCATTCTCTGAATAAATCGGATCCTAACATGCTTGTGTGGGAGAGAGACACGCTCCGCTTTTTCATTTGAACACCGGTGTTCTTCGTTTTACTTTTAATGTTCATGGCAAAAGCTGAAAGCCGCTGCATTTATTGCTATTTGGTTGGAAACATAAAATGCTTCATGTGGTAGTTGGTATATTGTCTTGAATAATTTGATACTTGGAAATTGTTTTGAGCTCTCAAGTAGATCATTATAAGCTCTTGCATCATGTAGTTTAAACCTATTAGTGGAGAACTACCGTAGAGCTTGTTGAAATTTGGTTTGCATGATTGGTCTCTCTAAGGTCTAGATATTTTCTGGTAAA
Organism: Lolium rigidum; assembly: GCF_022539505.1. Lineage (NCBI taxonomy): Eukaryota > Viridiplantae > Streptophyta > Magnoliopsida > Poales > Poaceae > Lolium > Lolium rigidum. The sequence goes on from NC_061508.1 coordinate 285,321,887, forward strand.
AGTGTTTGAGCAACAAGGAAGACGAGTGTAGAGTCTTATAATGCTTGCAATATGTTCTTATGTAAGTTTTGCTGTACCGGTTTATACTTGTGTTTGCTTCAAACAACCTTGCTAGCCAAAGCCTTGTGCTGAGAGGGAATGCTTCTCGTGCATCCAAAACCTTGAGCCAAAACCTATGCCATTTGTGTCCACCATAACTACCTACTATGTGGTATTTTTCTGCCATTCCAAGTAAATACTTCATGTGCTACCTTTAAACAATTCAAAACTTTATTACTCCTTATTTGTGTCAATGTTTTATAGCTCATGAGGAAGTATGTGGTGTTTTATCTTTCAATCTTGTTGGACAGACTTTCACCAATCGACTAGTGGCATATACATCCGCTTATCCAATAATTTTGCAAAAAGAGTCGGCAACGGGGTGCCCAACCCCAATTAATTAACTTTCATTAATAATTCTCTTCACATGTTTTGCCCCGATTTATCGGTAAGCAACTTAATTTTGCAATAGACACTCCTCCATGGTATGTGAAATGTTGGAAGGCACCCGAGGATTCGGTTAGCCATGGCTTGTGAAAGCAAAAGGTTGGGAGGAGTGTCATCTATAAATAAAACTAAAATACATGTGTAAACAAAAGAGAAGAGGGATGATCTACCTTGCTGGTAGAGATAACGTCCTTCATGGGAGCCGCTCTTTGAAAGTCTCGTTTGACAAGGGGGTTAGAGTGCCCACTACCATTCGTTGACAACAACAAACACCTCTCAAAACTTTATTTTTATGCTCTCTATATGATTTCAAAACTTGAAAAGCTCTAGCACATGATTTAATCCTCGCTTCCCTCTGCGAAGGGCCATTCTTTTACTTTATGTTGAGTCGGTTTACCTACTTCTTTCTATCTTAGAAGCAAACACTTGTGTCAACTATGTGCATTGATTCTTACATGCTTGCTTATTGCACTCATCATATTACTTTGTGTTGACAATTATCCATGAGATATACATGTTGAAAGTTGAAAGCAATTGCTGAAATTTAAATCTTCCTTTGTGTTGCTTCAAAACCTTTTATTAAGAATCTATTGCTTTATGAGTTAACTCTTATGCAAGACTTTTTGATGCTTGTCTTGAAAGTACTATTCATGAAAAGTTTTTGCTATATGATTCAGTTGTTTAGTCATTATCTTTTTGTTAGCAAACTATAGACCATTGCTTTGAGTCACTTCATTCATCTCATATGCTCTACAATAGTATTGATCAAGATTATGTTGGTAGCATGTCACTTCAGAAATTATTCTTGTTATCGTTTACCTACTCGAGGACGAGTAGAACTAAGCTTGGGAATGCTTGATACGTCTCCAACGTATCTATAATTTCTTATGTTCCATGCTTATATTATACCAATTGCTACATGTTTTATATACACTTTATATCATTTTTATGCATTTTCCGGGACTAACCTATTAACAAGATGCCGAAGTGCCAGTTCCTGTTTTCTGCTGTTTTTGGTTCCAGAAAATTACTTCTGCGAATATTCTCGGAATTGCGCGAAACAAAAGGCCACGTCCCTATTTACAGAAGCTTCACGGAGTCCGAAGGAGAGACGAAGGGGGGCCACGAGCTGGCCACCTCATAGGGTGGCGCGGCCCCACCTTCTGCCGCGCCGCCAGGTGGGGTGGGCCCCTCGGGACTCCACCGACGCTGCCCCTTCGCCTATATATTGCCCCAGATGCGAAAACCCTAAATAAGCCAGTCATATTCCACCAAGGGTTCCGCAGCGCCGCCGCCATCGACGACAAGTTTCGGGGGACAGAATCTCTGTTCCGGCACACCGCCGGGACAGGGAATTGCCCCCGGAGCCATCTCCATCGACTCCATCGCCATCTTCATCGCCGCAGCTGTCTCCCATGATGAGGAGGGAGTAGTTCTCCCCCGAGGCTGAGGGCTCTACCGGTAGCTATGTGGTTCATCTCTCTCTCCCATGGTGTGATCTTTATGTGATCATGAGCTTTGTAATCTAGTTGAATATGTAGATGTTACTCTTGTCTATTATGCACTCTAGAGGTTACTTTAATATGAACTCCGGAGTCACTCTCCACGGTGTGATGGTGACGGTGTGCGCATCGTGTGTGATTCCTTTATGACGTTGTGGAGCTTGTTTACTCCGGCTTGAGGTGTGCTTTTGCAGCCCTACACAATGAATGGTGTTTGTTATCCAACAAGAGAGTGTTTGAGAGTAGCATTTATTTATTCAATTATGTGATCATTGTTGAGAGTGTCCACTAGTGAAAGTATGATCCCTAGGCCTTGTTTCTAAGCATTGAAACACCGTTTCCAACAAGTTTTGCTACATGTTTGCTTGCTGCCATTTTTATTTCAGATTGCAATTACTACTTATAATCATCCATATTACTTGTATTTCACTATCTCTTCGCCGAACTAGTGCACCTATACATCTGACAAGTGTATTAGGTGTGTTGGGGACATAAGAGACTTCTTGTATCTTAATTGCAGGGTTGCTTGAGAGGGATATCTTTGACCTCTACCTCCCTGAGTTCGATAAGCCTTGGGTGATTCACTTAAGGGAAACTTGCTGCTGTTCTACGAACCTTGATGACCCACAAGTATAGGGGGTGTATCGCAGTATCTTCGATAAGTAAGAATGTCGATCCCAACGAGGAGCAGAAGGTGTTGACAAGCAGTTTCGATGAAGGTTTCACTGTAAATGCTCACGGACAAGTATTCAGGGGGTTTTGATGTAACGGATGAATAAAGTACGAGTAAGTAAAGTGCGAGAATAATAATTGCAG
>NC_061508.1:285324790-285369713 GCF_022539505.1 Lolium rigidum
GGGGGCTGTGGGCCCCCTCCTCACATGGCGGCGTGGCCAGGGCAGGGCTCGCGCCGGCCTGTGAGGGGGGCCCATGGCGGCCCTCCTCAGCTCCCTCTTCTGGCTCCCTTCGTCATCTGGAAAAATAGGAATTTTCATATAATTTCCGTCAACTGTTGATCTTCCGAAATATTGCATTCTGACGGTGCTTTTTCCAGTAGAATCCTGGCTCCGGTGCGCGATCCCCAAATAATCATGAAACATGCAAAATAGATGAAATAACATAAGTATCATCTCCAAATATGAAATATATCAATGAATAACAGCAAATTATGATATAAAATAGTGATGCAAATTGGACGTATCAAACCTCTACTCTTGGAGGCCCAACACTGTCTACAGGAATAGAAGGCCAAGTGGGGGGAGGGGATTTCTTCCCCCCAAGTTGATCCCCCCTAGGGTTTTGGGAAACCCTAAGGGGTGGCCGACCTGGGCCTTGGGGCTTGGTGCGCCTGGCCCATTAGGGCAAGGCAGCACCCCCTCGGCCCATATTGGCCCTCCTAGGGTCGTGGGCCCCATGGTGGACCCCCCGGAACCTTCTAGAACCTTCCCGGTCTCTCACCGGAAAAATCCCGAACTTTTTCGAAACCTAGAAATCAACTTCCCTTATATGAATCTTATTCTCCAGACCATTCCGGAACTCCTCGTGATGTCCTGGATCCCATCCGAGACTCCGAACAAACTTCGGTCTCCATCTCATATTCCGAATCTACTTATGCGACATCGAACCTTAAGCGCGTCACCCTACGGTTCGTGAACTATGCGGACATGTTCGTGACTCCTCTCCGACCAATAACCAATAGCGGGACCTGGAGATCCATAATCGCTCCCACACATTCAGCGATAACTTAGTGATCGATTAAACCATTAACATACGATACCGATTCTCTTTGTCACGCGATACTTTACTTGTCCGAGGTTCGATCATCGGTATCTCCATACCTAGTTCAACCTCGTTACCGATAAGTACACTTTACTCGTATCGTGGTATGTCATCTCTTGTGACCTAGTCACATGCTTGCAAGCTAATTAGACGACATTCCACCGAGAGGGCCCAGAGTATATCTATCCGTCAGCGGGATGGACAAATCCCACTCTTGATCCATATGCCTCAACTCACACTTTCCGAATACTCAATCCCATCTTTATAACCACTCATTTACGCAATGGCGTTAGATGTAATCAAAGCATCCTTCCGGTGTAAGTGATTTACATGATCTCATGGTCGAAGGACTAGGAAACTATGTATCAAAAGCTTATAGCAAGATGAACTTAATGACATGATCTTATGCTACGCTTATTTGGGTGTGTGTCCATTATATCATACACCCAATGACATAACCTTGTTATTAACAACATCCAATGTTCATGATCACGAAACCATGATCATCTATTAATCAACAAGCTAGTTATACAAGAGCCTTACTAGAGACTCCTTGTTGTTTACATAACACACATGTATCAATGTTTCGGTTAATACAATTATAGCACGGGATGCAAACATTTATCATAAACATAAAGATATAATAATAACCATTTTATTATTGCCTCTTGGACATATCTCCAACACGCATATGTCAAAGACACTTTCTGCTTCGTGTAGAGTTTCTCTGGGGCGGGACCAAATCATTGTGGCGGCGGTACAGCGGGAGAGGGAGGAGATCGTGATGGCGGGCGAACAAAGAGAAAAATAGAGAGGAGGCATGGGAGGTTTCGGTGGACGCTGGCCTAGGCGAAGCGAACTGGAAACTATTGTGTATTAGAGCATCTCTAGCAGATCCTCCAAACCGCAAACCTCAAATCCGTCTATCCAGGCCACCCCAAACGCGTTTTGGAGGCCGAAAAATGGTCACGCAGTCCAGACGCGTCAAACGCGGAATATGCTGTAATGCGGGCCGCGTTTGGTGCGTTTGGACTACGTGGCCGTTTTTCGGCCCGCGACCAAAACCGGATGCAAAGGGTTTTGCAAAATAGCACAATCTGAATTATTACACAAATTGATACAACAAATACAACAATAATCCGAGTTATTACACAAATGTTTAATGTCATACATTACAAACAATACAAATTGGAACAAATGTTTTCGAACAATATGAATCAAATGGTACAACAATAAATGAAGCAAACAATAAATAGTTGGAAACACACATAAATCCTAGTTGTCCTGTCTTTGCTAATGGCGGCAAACAAGATCTTCCTGGAGCTATTTTGCATCCTTGTCATTCTCAATCAGACGGTATGTTTCAAGGAAAGCTTGCACAATATCTGGATTTCTTGCAGGTTTGACCCGTGTGCCAACATTATCAAAGAAAAAAAGACAATTTCAAACCCCTCTCATCCTCAATGAGAATGTTGTGCAGAATGACACATGTGGTCATGATGTCCTTGAGTGTGTCCATATCCCAAAATTGGGCAGGTCCTCGAACTATTGCAAATCTAGCTTGCAAAACACCGAAAAGCTCGTTCTATATCTTTTCGAGCTGCCTCTTGTGCTTTTGCAAACTCAGGTTCAGCTCTATTCCATGGCTCTCGGATGGTTTTCACAAATGTCGCCCAGTCCGGATATATACCGTCGACAAGGTTGTACCCCATTGTGTACTCCCTCCCATTGACAGTGTAGTTGAACACCGGGGCATCACCTTTAGAAATCCAGGCAAGAAGATGTGATCGATGCAAGACATTGATATCGTTGAGTAAACCGGGCAAACCAAAAAAACTGTGCCAAATCCAAAGATCCTGCGATGCAACGGCCTTAAGAACGATTGTTGGGTCGCCGCTCCAGCCACAATACAAGCCTTGGCAAACTTTTGGATAATTTTTCCATGTCTAATGCATACAATCTATGATGCCTAGCATGCCCAGCCACCCACATTGTTCATTCTCCACCATTAATCTTGCGGTATCTTCAACATTGGGAGCTCAAAGATATATCGGCACATACACACGCATCATAACCTTGCAAAAACGTCGGACGGACTCCAACATCGTATCCTCGCCTATGCGAAGATACTCATCGGCATAGTCCGCTGGAATGCCGTATGCAAAGGTGCGCATGACGACATATATTTTCTGGTGCGCGCTAAATCCCAAGAGCCGGGCAGCATTTCTTTTGCGCTTGAAGTAGCGTGTGTTGTCCTCACACATTGCCACGATTTTGTTGAACAAAGATCGTCGCATTCGGTACCGGCAGTGAAAAAGATGGGGCGAATATGTCGGTACATCGGCGAAACAATCGCGCATGAGCAAGGTGTGGCCGAGGGCACGGTTCCGCGGGATGCACAGCCGCTCCATGGTCGAGCCCTTCCGCTTCTTCGGCCGCACGTCCGTGACCGCCGTCGCCGCGAGTATCACCGCCATCTGCTCCAACTCATCATCGAGCAGCTCCTCCAAGTTCGAGTCGTCGGAGGATGAATCCTCCAACAAAAACAACGCTCACTGATCCATCTGCAAGGCGCAACAACCGTGGCAAACCATCAGAGGTACAACGACAAATCCGCGGCAAAAACAGCGCGCACGGGTCCATCAGCAAGGACGAGCTTGGGAAAAAGGCTTACCGGCCGGCGGCAACGCGTGCACGGCGGCGTCGATTCCGGCCGATTGGTGCCCGATTCGCGCACGTCGGCGGGCGGAGCAGACGCGCGGGCCCACGCGCGTGCTTCTACCGGTCGGAATCGGAGGGAAAGGGTGGGAGAGGCCGGGATCTGTGGCGGCGCGTGGCGGCGGAGGCGGTTGGCGGGAGGAAGAGGAGAAGGGAAGAGCTGAAACTTCCTTCGCGTCAAGGGGGGAAATGGATGGAGGCCGGCCTCGCCCTCGCACAAACTTGGGAGTCGCGCGACGCGAATCGGAACGCCCGGGTTTTTTTTGGAAATGGGGGTCCGATACGGGATCTGAACGGTGTCTTTTTTGTCCTCCAAACCGGAAATAGGCGGTTATTATGCGGACGGGGGAACGTCTACATTTGCTCTTATATTGTTATATAGTTGACTCAAATTAAGCTATTGTTTTTCGATATAAGTATCCATTTCGAATGGGAAAAACATCTGATTGCATCTATATTCGATTAACAACTAGTATTTCTTATTTGTATATGGTTGTATCCATATTTGCATGTATATCGTTTAAAAAATTTAAAAAGGATATGAAAAGGACTATCCAATTTAGATCCGATCCGTTTCCACCGCAAGTTTTTCTGGTTCGGTCTTTTCTTTTCCGAAAAAAACCCGAAAGGTGTTGTTTTTATGCGGGCCGGGGCCTTCCCGGGATCTGCTAGACAGCTCTCAGAGCAGGTCTAACAGACCCCGTAAAAGGGGCAAACCCGTATAATAACCGCCGGTTTGAGGGTTTCGGCTCTACCCGGCCGTCTAGCACGCCCCGTAAAAACGCCCCCCGAATCGTTTTTTGCTGTTTTCGAGTACGGGCGGGTCCTCGCCCCTACTTGTGCGGGGTGGGAGCGGGGATAGTGGGCGAAGCCAGCATCCCAATTCCAAAGCGCGCGCGGACATTTCAGTTCCCCCACCCGTTTTCCCCCGCGCGCCGCAGCCGCCACCCGCGCGCCGCCGCCGCAATCCGTCAGATCCGTGCCCCTCCGCCGTCCGCCCAGCCTCGTCGAGGTTCTTCGACGCCCGCCGCACCTCCGCCGCGCCCCCGCCGAGTTCCGCGTCCCTCCGCGCGCGCCGCCCGCCCTCCCGCCGTGGTCTTCTCCGCCGGTGAGTATTCCGCCGCGTTCTTCTTCGTTGCCGCCGGTAAATTGGTCGGATTTGGGGCTGATGTATGGTACACCGTGGTAGATGGCTTCGGAGGATGTGCACATGGCGGATTTGGACGCGACGACCACCGATTGGTCGTCGTCGGATCCGGCGATTCGGATATCGACGAGCTGCTCAACGACGATGAGACGGAGATGATGCTGCTCCTGTTCGGATTGAAGCAAATGGAGGACCGCATGAAGCTGCTGGATCAGCGGAAAGGATCCGTGATGGGGCGTATGTGCATTCCGCGGAACCGCGCGCTCGGCCACGAGCAGCTGATGCAAGATTATTTCGCCGAGGTACCGACCTATCCTCCCCGCCTCTTCCGTAGACGGTACCGAATGCGTAGGACTTTGTTCGAGAAAATCGTCAAAGATTGCGAGGCAAATTGCGATTATTTCAAGCAAAAAAGAAATGCTGCCCAAGTCATGGGATTTAGCCCATACCAAAAAATTTCTGCCGCCATGAGGGTTATTGCCTACGGTATACCAGCAGATTATACCGATGAGTACCTTCGCATTGGTGTGCAAACAACCACGGATTGCGTGCGTATGTTTGCCAAGATGGTGATCAAGTTGTATGGAGAGATGTATCTCCGAGCTCCAAATGAGGATGATACAAAAAGGCTCATGGAGATCAATGAAAAGAGGGGTGGCCGGGGATGCTTGGTAGTTTGGATTGCATGCATTGGACATGGAAAAATTGTCCAAAAGCATGGCATGGCATGTATTGTGGCAAAAGCCGTGATGCTACCATTGTTCTTGAAGGCTGTGGCCTCTCAAGACTTATGGATTTGGCATGCTTTTTTGGATTGCCGGGGACACTCAACGACATCAACATCTTGAATAGATCCCCTTTGTTTGCAAGACTAGTTAAGGGTGATGCTCCACCTTGTAACTACAAAGTTATGAACAATGAGTACACCATGGGGTACTATCTCACAGATGGTATTTACCCTAACTATGCAACCCTTGTCAAGTCCATAAAGAGAAAAAGGACAGGCCTTTGACAAGAAAGGAAGCTTGCTTCACCAGAAATCAAGAGGCATGCCGCAAGGATATTGAGAGAGCTTTTGGTGTCCTTCAAGCAAGGTTTGCAATTGTCAGGGGTCCTGCTAGGTTTTGGGACAAGGAAACTCTTGTTGATGTCATGACATGTTGTGTGATTCTTCACAACATGATCATTGAAGATGAAAGAGGTTTAAACTTGCCATGTTTCTATGACAATGTTGGCACCCGAGTGCAGCCCGAGAGGAACCCTGATCGGCTTGAAGCTTTTCTTGCAGCTCATCGAGGCATTGAAAATGCCGAGACTCATCACCAGCTCACCCAAGATCTGATTGATCACCATTGGCAGTTGCATGGCCAATGAGTTTTTACATTCATTTCCCATTGTTGTATGTGTGGAACATTCATTTCCTATTTGTTGTATGTGTGAAACATTTGTTATTTGTTTAATTCTTCCATTAGAACATTTGTTGACATTTCCGACAAACATTATTGTAATAATTAAGACGATTATTGTGTGATGTAAAACATTTATTTTATGTGAATGGTGTGTTGGTTCTAATATGCAATTTGTCAAAAAACCCTGTTTTGAGGGGTCGAAAACTCGGACGAGCTAGCAGACCCCGTTTCCCACCCCGTAAAACAGAATATTTTTTTTTAGGGGGTGGGAAACGGGGTCTGCTAGCTCGTCCGAGTTTTCGGCCGGCGAAAAGTGAATACAGGGCCCTCTACTCGCGTTTTAAGGGGCGAAAAAATACGGGGCCTGTTAGACATGCTCTCACTCTTGCCGGATTCTCCCCTCGCCGCCTCCATCCATATTCTCCTCTCCCGGACCCTCTCTCACGCCGCCGGTCCCCGGTAGGCCGTCGGGGCGCCGGATCTGCCTTGCGGCCGCCGGGAGTCCAGTCGATCCGCTTCACCGAAGCCACGAAGCCAGCCGTGCTCCTCCTCCTCACGGTGCTCTCATAGGGTTTGTGCTCCAAGTGCCGTGGTGAGCCGTCCTTTGCATCCATGGTTCTCAACTCTCAAGCCTTGCTCGTCGCTTGCTAAATCTTAGGGAAAATTGGATCCATACCACTAGAAGATTAGATCTTTAGAAAAATACCACTGAAAGTTTTGGACTTAGAAAAATACCGCCCAAAGGCTGTTCCGTTGCTGCTTTCTACCATCACCGTCAACTCACCGTTTCTTTGCTCAAAATATCGTTTGAAGATATATAACAACACCATTTCAGCAGCCATTCATCTCCAATTTCAGCAGCATAACGCCTGTATTCCATCCTAATTTCCAGCAACGTTTCAACACCAAAATTTAGCAGCACTATAGTCAGATATAACAAGACATATGAACAGAACTTTCAGCACCACATTCGGATATATAAGAGCATTTCCACAGGGGAGCCCAATAGCGCCCAATAGCAATTTGGGGGGCTGCTGGTAAAATTGTGCTCACACCGGCGCGTCCAATAAAGCGCCCGCATTGCTTTTGAACCCAATATTCGTCCGTGGACCTGGTGGTACGGCCACGACATCGACAGGACGCTCGTCGCGTGCGGCCACGGCGTCGACTCGCCTCGCTGGCCGCTCTTCTTCACGCAGGCGCAGTGCATGGCAGCGCCGCCTGCGCGTGCACCGACACGGGTGGCGTCAGGAGCTTCTCGATCTGGTTCGTCCGAGTCCGGCGGCCGGCAGCACACCGCGCCATACGCGAGGCCGTCCGGTGGCATCATCATCCGCGACAACCCCCGAGGCAGCTCCTCCGCAGCGACGAGAAGGACGGCGCCAGTGTAGGAGGCACCTGGCACGCTTCCACACGGGCGCCTCGACCTTCGCTGCCTCAAGGAGGAAGCCGTGCACCTGCCGCTAGCGGCAGCGAAGAAGTGGTGGGAAATGGAAGTGCACCTGCTCGTCGGCTGCTCCGTCGACGAGGACTAGTGGACTACCGGCAGGTGACCTAGAGGGCGCGGGAGGCGGAGATGTGGTCCACCAAGGACTCCGGCAACTTCGTTGACCTCGCGCCACTTCGTTGAAATCAGCCATCTTTTGCGTTTTTGAATTTTTCATTTTTATTGCGGTCTTCGTTTCGGGTGCGCCGGTGTGGAGAAACCTTCCCCAAATGGATAAAGGCGTGCCGGCGGCCCCATTAGGGCACTGTCGGCGCCACTGTTGACACCTATTTGGAGGCGCCGGCGGAGATGTTCTAACAACACCTCATTAGCAGCCCCGTAGCTAGATATATAACACATCTTGGACACAAAGTTCAGCAAAAGTAACAGCTAATTGTTCGCAATTTTTCCACGCCATCCTCAATGATCTACTCAGCAAAACTAACAGCAGAAGACCGCAGTTCATAGAAATGTACTATCTAATCATCTGGCGTTGATTCCTCCAGGTGAGGAGCCGCCGGGGAGGTACGCCACGGCGGATATGCGTCGCCTGGTGGTCTCCGTTCATCCTGGGCAGGCTGAGTTATGTGCGTGTGGGCTGCGTGTGTTGTGTGGTGGGATGGATTTAGTCTTTTTTCCTCTATGTAACTTGACCGGTTTGTTTCAGAGTTGACGGTGGTGGTAGAAAGTAGTAACGGAGCTAGATTTAGATGGTAGTTTTCTAAGTCCAAAACTTTCAGTGGTATTTTTCTGAAGATCTGATCTTTTAATGGTATGAATCTAATTTTCCCTAAATCATACTTACACTCGTCCATCCCCACGCAGAAACATTTGATCTGCCGCACAGAAGGAAGTTCCACTCCATCCCTCCATCCCCCGCCATGGAGCATGCCTGCATAAACTTCACCGCCGTCGCGCGCTCGGTGCGGCTTCTCAAGGTCGACGGCTTCAGCCTGACCGAGAGCATGGGCAACGACGATTGCGTCAAATCAAGATGGAGTTTTGATGGGTATGAGTGGGAAATCCGCATCTACCCCGCAGTGAACTGCTCCGTAGCAGTGCAGGTTGCCTTTCTCAGCAGAGCCCGCAAAGGCAGTGTGAGGACGGCAATAGGCTTCCGGCTGGTCGATCCAAGAGGGATCATCAAGCCATCCAGTGAACTTTGCGTGCCTTGGGTGTTCAGTAATCCCCAAGAATGCTCACCGAAAAAGGTAATCGCGGGAAGGCCTGAGCTGGGAGCATCGGCTTTTATCAGGGGTGATTCTTTCACAATGCAGTGCACCATTACCGTTCTCAAGGAACTGCCTGATATAGCACCGGATACGGTCGAAGAAGTGCCGGTGCCGTCCTCAAACCTGCACCGGCACCTCGCTGAACTCCTGCAGAGCGAGACAGGCGCGGACGTCACCTTTCTCGTGTCCGGCCAGTCCTTCGCCGCGCATAAAAACATACTGGCCGCGAGATCTCCGGTTTTCATGGCCCAGTTCTTTGGAGACATGAAGGAGAAGTGCTCGCAGTGTGTGGAGATCAAGGACATGGACCCTGTGGTGTTCAGGGCGCTGCTTCACTTTATCTACACCGATGCCGTGGCGGAACTCGATGAGAAGGATGAGGCGGCGACGGTGATAGCACAGCACCTACTTGCAGCTGCTGATAGGTATGGACTGGACAGGCTCAAGCTGATCTGCGAAGGCAAGCTCTCCCGTGGCATCGATGTTGACACGGTAGCAACAACTCTGGCTTTAGCCGAGCAGCACAATTGTCCACAGCTCAAGGCCAAGTGTGTCGGGTTCATCGTTACAAGTCCCGCAGTTCTTGATGCGGTGCTGGCGACGGATGGGTACAAGCACCTGGAGGCATGCTGCCCGTCGGTGCTGGCTGACCTTCTCAAGTCAAGTCTGCGCATGGGAGGAAGAAGTGATGCATAAATAGGTGCTACTTGAGGTCCAAAATATGATCCATGCATAGTCCCCTGTTTGTGTTTGTGATGTATGTATGTCTAGTTAACTTGTCCAACGAACTGAAGCTCTGTTAGGTTATTGTATGTCTGCTTGTTATGCATGCACATGTCTAGTAGCAAATTGTGTTCCCCTGACTTTTGTTATGTGCAACATTACTACTTTCCGTTCCTATTCACTGTGATGTAGTAATTTAGTGAATAAATGGTTCCAGATTTGCTACATGTCTCCTATATGCTTGTGCCCTTGTGAGTGGCACCTGACCAATTTGTGCGGAGCTTGACAAGAATCTTTTGTTCAGTGATTTATAGGAGCCATTATCTCACCTGCAGACCACACAATCCTGGTGTGTGTTTTCACTGTGTATACTGGGAGTTCTTATTAACATCTTGTCACCAAATTTGGGAATGACATTGCAAAAATTCCATCTGACAGTGCTAGTCAGAAAGTAAGATGGCTCATATCTTACATGCCGAGGGCCAACATCCTGATTCAGGGATTTCAATGTAACTGTTCTCAGAGAGCTTAGTTTTTTTCTTATCTAAGCCCATAATAAGCTGCATTTGTTCTATATCCGGTAGCCTTTCGATGCATAACTAACTGTCTTTTTCTCTTTTTCAGGCCCGCCAGCGCTTTCCTCGCATCGCTGCGGAGGAACGAGGCCCCTGCCGCAAGCGCGACTTGGACGAGGTGGACCCGGATCCATACGTGGTCTGGACCAAGAATAAGATGGGCCGCACCCACACTTCGCGCCCCGGTAACTTTTCAACCGAAGCTTCCGGTTCCGATGATGAGGTCACTGTTCTTGAGGTATTTTGTTCTTTCGCTTCCTCATATATTGTCTTACTGTAGATGCTCCCTCAGCCAGCGCCAACCCACAGGTTGTGGAGCGCGCTGTTCCGCTACAGGCCGAGGTTGGCCATGAGTTTCTTGAGAAACTGGCCTCCCGAGGCCAGAAGAAGAAGGCTCCGGCTCCCGAAGCCGGCTCGAGCGACGCTCCTCCCGCCAAGCGCTCCCGGCAGGAAGTTGGCGGAAAATTGGTCACTACGAAGCACTACCGGAAGAGAGGAATGCCGGTTGCTTCCGGGTAAGCTTCCGTTTTTTTTTTCCCTTTGTTCTGCGAGTCTCTTTTCCCGGTTACCTTTTCCAACTCTCTCTTTTTCTTTATCTTTTCAGGCCTGCGCTCAAGATCGCCAAGAGCGCCACCGGCATGAGGCCGGAAGGCTCTGAGGATACTGCCAGGGCCTCACCTCCTCCTCAACCAAGCCCGGTACCATCTGGTGCCGGCAACTCTTCTGCCTCCCCTCTGGGAGGCAACACAAGTGCGGGGCGCGCGGCCCTAAACCTTCAGAACACCGCGCGGAGGAGGACATTGTCTCTCCTCCTGAAACCCAAGACACCAGCGCCAGCAACATCGGCGCCGATACTGAAGTTGCCGGGAGGGCGGAACCTCAGGTTCCTCCCGTCCCGAAGAAGAAGAAGAAGACCCCTACTTCCTCCCCCTCGAAGACCGTGCCGGATTCTTCCGCGCCGGCAAGCTCTGCACCGGCAAAGGATGCACCTGAAGCTCCTGCGCCAACTAAGGCCGCACCAACACCCACGCCGGCTGCCTTTACCGGCAAGCCTGCCGCCGCCAAGCCTACACCGTCAGAGGGCACCAAGATCTCCGCACAAGAACCCGTGGCAGCCACCGCTGCCAGCTCTCCCTCCTCCGGCTCGCGGTCCCTCGTACTGCACGCCGGCCGCGCTGCCATTGTGGTTGGAGAGACGGCCTCAGCTCAGCTGGGCCGGATCACCGAGCTCACCCGCAGAGGAGCCGACCTGGGCCATCTGCTTGATTACGCTGAGAAGTGGAATCAGGCGGATCTGTCCCCTGCGACGCGCGGCCTGGGGAAGGACAAGCTGCCGGTGATTGATCCTGCCGGCCCCCGGAGCACTGGGCAGCACTTTGGCCGGCTGCGGCGCGCGGTCAAAGAATTTGACACCGCGTGGCACGACGCCAACAACAATGTTGTGGTAAGTTGCACAAACTTCATAGTTCTTTAAATCTATGCCGGTTTTTACTCTTTCAAGATTATATATATCTTCCCAGTCCCTGAGTTTCGGGTTGAGAGCGTAGCTCTTAGCGCGAAACATTGTTAAAAACACAAAAAACCGGCATAGCCAGTCCCCGAGTTTCGGGTTGAGAGCGCAGCTCTTAGCGCGAAACTTTTTTCAACACCGGCATCTTCTTTACCGGAATCTTTTTTAACTTGAACAGGGCATGCTGGACGTCCGGAAGCAGCTCTTCGAGGAGCTGCTGTGGGAGCACCGGGAGCTTTCTGAGGCCCACAGCAAGTGCCAAGGTTAGTTTCTGCTCCCCCGGCTTCTTTTCACCGGTTGCTTTTTCTTTTAGTACTTATACTCCTTGCACCTCAGCTCTCCCGGAAGCTTCCATCGAGGCCCTCACCGCTCAGCTAGCCACGCTTAAAGGTACCATTTTCTTTTCCGGTTGTCTTGCCTTTCTTTAACCTACCGGTTATTTTTCTGTTAACACATCCTTTCCGGATTCTAGCCGAAAAGGAGCAGCTTGCCTCGGAGCACCACAAGGCCCTGGAGGCTCAGAGGACCCTTGTTGGTGAGCTAAAGGAGAAGCTCATGCAGGATGAGCTCCGGCACGCTTGTGAGCTGAAGGAGGCCAAGGCTGCAGCTGAGGCCAAGTTGGATGAATCCTTGAAGGAGTACACCAACAACAGCGCGGTGCTTCGGGTGGAGCTGGAGGAGGAGACCGTGGCGCGGAAAGCGGCGCGAGATCGGATCGCCACTCTAACTGCGGACCAGACTGAGTACGACCGGTTGGTTGTGCAGACCGACGCGCTGGCCCTCAGTAAGCCTTTTTTCTTTCCCTCCGTTGCTTATAAGCTTATATTTTCCTGTAGTATATCCTTATCTTTTCTCTCTTTTCTTGCAGGGCTCTTTCCGGATTGATACGTCTCCAACGTATCTATAATTTCTGACGCTCCATGCTAGTTTTATGACAATACCTACATGTTTTGCTCACACTTTGTAATGATTTTATGCATTTTCCGACACTAACCTATTAACAAGATGCCGAAGTGCCAGTTCCTGTTTTCTGCTGTTTTTGGTTCCAGGGAAGATGTTCGGACAATATTCTCGGAATTCGACGAAACAAAAGCCAAACCTCTTATTTCACCGAGACGGACCAGAACACCGAAGGAGAGACGGAGAGGAGGCCCATAGCCTCCACACCACCTTGGGGCGCGGCCTAGGAGGGGGGCGCGCCGCCCTATGGGGTGGGCCCCCCAGGCACCCCCTCGCGCTGCCCTTTCGCCTATAAATTCCTTGCGATGCGAAAACCCTAGATGAATCAATCATATTCCAGAAAGACTCCAGGGGCGCCGCCGCCATCGCGAAACTCCGTTTCGGGGGACAGAATCTCTGTTCCGGCACGCCGCCGGGACGGGGAAGTGCCCCCGGAAGTCTTCTCCATCGACGCCACCGCCTCCATCATGCTCCGTGAGTAGTTCCCCCATGGACTACGGGTTCTAGCAGATAGCTAGTTGGTACTCTCTCTCCCATGTACTTCAATACAATGATCTCATGAGCTGCCTTACATGATTGAGATCCATCCGATGTAATCGGTGTTGTGTTTGTTGGGATCTCGATGAATTGTTACATTATGATCAGTCTATCTATAAAGTTTGTGAAGTTATTGTTGTTGCAATCTTGTTGTGTTTAATGCTTGTCACTAGTGCACGAGTGGCATGATCTTAGATTTAAGCTCTATAATTATTGCTTAGATTGTATACAAGTTGTTTGCACATGTCTATATCCAGAACCCGAGGCCCCAGAGTGACAGCAACTGGGATAACTGGAGGGGAAGGCTTAGATATGAGGATCACATGTTTTCACCAAGTGTTAATGCTTTGCTCCGGTCCGCGGCGCGACGCAAATGGACGCTCGCGGACAATAAAATGAGTTGCGTCACTGGAGATGCCCTTAGTACTAAGGGAATCTCCAACAGGCCCACGCATTTCGAACGTCCGAAATGTCCGTTTGCATCGGCCCACGGACGCCATGCGGCCCAGGGCGACCGTTTACGTCGGGGTACCTCCAGCGGTGCAGACGCATTTTTTTAGCAGAGACAACGTCAAGCTCATTAATGGCGTTTTACGTCCCGTCTAGGACTGCCGCCGACGATTAATTGTTCCCGCGCGACGGCGGTCGTTCCCGCGCGCGCCCAATACATTCGTAAGTTTCACCAGCGTTTCGCGCGCGCGGGAAACGACCTGCGTGGCAACACCGTTTTCCGCCCCGCCGTGGCTATATATGGTGGATACCGGCGTGGGTGACGGGCACACCTCAAGCTATAGCATACATCCATGGCCGACCACAACCATACTTGGGAACACGTTGTTCAGATGTGCCGCCACCTCCACCCGGATGAGGACGAGGAGGTAGTCGCTGTCGGCGTTGAGGCCGAGAAGCTGGGCCGATAGGCGGCGGAGGCGGAGGCGGCAGAGCGCGCGGAAGGGCGCCTCGCGGCGACCAGGGCGGAGATCGTGAACGCCATGCCCGATCTCGCCGACGCCAGGGCGGAGCTCGCGGAGGCGCGGGCGGCCATGGCGGCCCCTCCAGCGGACGCCGTCATCCACAACATCACGGACAACGACCCCCTCCCCCCCGTGCCCGGCCGCTTCGAGTGCGCCGGCGACCAGTTCGTTCTGGTCGCGTCCTTCGAGTCCCTGGTTGGGGACGCCTAGCACCGTTAGACTTGGTTGGCGGAGGAGGAAGCCCACAGCTATGCGATCGCCATGGCTCGGGGGTTCATGTGCTCCGACCTGGACTCGCTCCAGCATAGGGGTCCTTCTCCCGCGCGGGTCGAGCAGGAGAACCGGGAGCTGGCGGGCGCCATCGCCGCCAGGGACGAAGCGGTGGCGGAGGCGGCTAGGGACAGGGCCCGCTTCCTCGCCCAGCTGGCGGGGTTGCAGGCAGCGGCCCAGGCGAAGGAGGAGGCGGAGGCGGCGGAGGAGGTGGCGGCCCAGACGACGGTGGCCCAGGCGGCGGCGGAGGCGGAGGCCAACTCTATCGCCAGGGCAGTCCTGTGGGACTCCTCTCTGGCCGAGGCCCTCGAACGCCGCAGGCGCCTGGATGAGATGTCCATTCGCCGCCGTGCGCGACGCGCGGAGTGCGCGAAGCGCTCCCGCTTCGACGACGGCGTCGGCCCTTCCGACGGCCAGTAGTAGGTCGCGCGACTGCGAGTAACCGAGGCCGGTGTAGGCCGCGCGACGGTCAGTAGATACAGCCGTTATAGTTTTAGGTTAACTCGACTAACCATGGTCCTTTTGGCCAATCAATAGTAATGAACAAATATTATGGTTACCTAGTCACTGCCAACCGTGCCTGGATGCAATGAACGCGGACACTTTCCGCGACCACGCAGCGTCCGCGGAGACGCAAACCTAGCGCATATTTGGGCCAGGTTTGCGTGGCCGCGGACTCGGCGGTTACCATGCGTCGTCCCGTTGGAGGACGAACGAGACGCATTTTTGGTCAAGCCGGCGCCGCTGGCCTAGGTAGTCCGATGATAAGGGCATCTCCAGCGGCGCGACGCATTTTGGACGTCCGAAATGTCCGTTTGCGTCGTGCGGCGGACGCGAGACAGACCGTTTTTGTCCGCGCGTCCGTTTGCACCTTGGGGTGGCTCTAGCGGCGCGACGCATTTCCGCGTTTGCATGAAATATGAGGTTTCGAAACAACAAAATAATATTCAACGAAGTCATAGTTATTACATTTAAATTTTAAAAAGTCTGCATGCAAATAAGATAGTACTCCTCTAGGCATGATCTGCATGGCCAGCCAATGTCCATTGATGCTCAATAAGATCCGTTTGCAGCTGTTTGGAGACGTTCTCGTCAGTGACTTCTACATTCCTATGTAGATAGTCCTGCCAAGATGAAGCTCCAGGAAGTGGCGCAACCAGCTCACCTTGGAAATCCCATTGGTTCTCATTGCGGCCATCAGGACGCTCGTTCTTAACGATCATGTTGTGCATGATCACGCAGCATGTCATTACCTCATGCATGGTCTTCAGCGACCATGTTCTTGCCGGGTGACGGACAATTGCCCACCAAGCTTGGAGCACACCAAACCCACGCTCCACATCTTTCCTGCAAGCCTCTTGCATCTTCGCAATCCTTCTCGTCTTCTCGGAGTTTGGATTACGGACAGTCTTCACCAATGTGGCCCAGTCAGGGTAGATGCCATCAGCAAGATAATATGGCTTGTCATATGCATTTCCATTGATCTCATAGCTCACCCGGGGAGCTTTGCCTTGCATGAGCCGGTTGAAAACCGGTGATCGGTGCAACACATTGATGTCATTGTTGGAACCGGCCATGCCAAAGAATGAATGCCAAATCCATAAATCTTGAGATATGACAGCTTCAAGAATGACATTTTTTTCCTCCTCATGCCCGTTGTACGCACCCTTCCATCCAAATGGATAGTTTTTCCACTGCCAGTGCATACAATCTATGCTGCCAATCATTCCTGGGAAGCCTCTAGACTCGTTGATAGACAGGAGGCGCCTTGTATCCTCAACAGTTGGCTCCCTACAATAATACTCTCCGAACACGGCAATCACGGCTCGGCAAAACCTGTACATGGCCTCAAGACAGGTGCTCTCACCCATTCGAAGATACTCATCGAATATATCCGCATCCATTCCATATGAGAGCATGCGAATAGCCGCGGAGCATTTTTGGTACGAGGTGAAGCCTAACGCACCTGTTGCATCGCGCTCGCATTGAAAGTAGGGGTCGTAGTTTCTGACGCCCCGTAGAATGACCAAGAACAGGTCCCTTGACATCCTGTATCGGCGCCGGAACATTTTTTCCGGGAAGATCGGATTTGTGAGGTGGAAGTAGTCCTTGTGGAGGCGGGCCTGCCCTTCCACTCTATTGCGCGGTAGGTTTTTGGAGCGCCCCTTCACAGAGCCCCGGTGTTGCGGCCCCGGGTTAGAGGTGAACTCGTGGATCATGGAGGCCGCAGTAGTTGCCAATGCCTGCGTGGACTCATCGGACTCCTCGTCGGAAGAGGAGTCGACAACCTCCGCGCGGAACTTGTCCAACATCTGCCACATGTCCATCTCGCGTGGGTACAAACTGCGGATCAATGGCCGCGCACAATAGCGCCGAAAACACGAGTAGAAACCTACCGGCGCAATTGACCGAACAGGTCGTGGGCGGCGCGGAAGGGCGGCGCAACCGGGAGCGTTTCGGCCGAAAACGGCCGAGCACGTACGCGGCGGAGCACGCTCTCGCTCTCCGCGCGGCAAGAACGGAGCCGACGCCGACTCATCGCGGCGCTACGGCCGTACGGCGGCGCTAGGGGTGGGGGTGGTGCCGTCGCACTAGGGCAGGAAAGAAGGGGAACAAGAAGCAAATCGAAGCGGTCGATTTCGCTGTCCGTGACATGCGGGACCGGGTAAGAAATGGAGGACGCTCCGCGCGACCGCCGAGCGTCCGCGGAGACGTAAACCTGGCGCATATTTGGGCCAGGTTTGCGTCCCCGCGGAGGCCCGGTCACTTTGCATCGCC
Source organism: Lolium rigidum (assembly GCF_022539505.1). Taxonomy (NCBI): domain Eukaryota; kingdom Viridiplantae; phylum Streptophyta; class Magnoliopsida; order Poales; family Poaceae; genus Lolium; species Lolium rigidum. Next base: position 285,342,032 of record NC_061508.1, read on the forward strand.
CCGCTGGAACAGGCCCCAGACGCATTTCCGGTCACGGCGGACGATCGCGCCGCTGAAGATGCCCTAAGCAAATATCGGGAGATTCCTTTGTTAAATTTCGCTTTCTAAGAGGACCCACTTAGTCCTTTTTCTGCCCCACTTGGCTCCCCACTCGAGTCTCCCGCCGTCAACGCTAGTCGCGGCCGCAGCCATTGTTCATCTTGGCCGGCGGCGGGAAGAACTCTTCTCCCTCGTCCGTCTTTACACCCCCGTCTGCTCCCTTTCCCCTGTATTACCGCGCCAGCTTCCACCGCCGCTCCTCCACTGAAACCACCCAGCACCGCCTCCCCTTGCGACGGCGCTCGGCCGCTGTCCTCTCCATCCCCTTCCCCGTCACCGTTCTCCACTAGACGCGGCAGGTCCGGCTCGTAGCGGCCCAAATCCGCCCACCGGAGTACCGATCTGTCTGCCTCTGCCTCTGCCTGGCGGACATTGGAAGGCTAGCCGCTGTGTCCTCGTCGTCTCTTCGGCGGGCGCCAGGTACTCGTCAGGAAGGTCGCGTCCAGAAAGCACGCCCGGAGCGGACTCTTCTTCTGTAGTAGCGCGGTGAGTTATCCTTCGCCTGCTTGGTTTCTTGCTCTCAGCCGCGCTCTGAATCGCCTAATAAGCCTGTATGGCTGTATCAGCTGCACTAGATCCACGACTGTATTCGCTATCCAGCATTCGCCATGGAAACTGCCAGCAAGAACATCACCAATGTTGTGCGCTTGGAGAAGCTGCTCAAGATCGACGGCTACTGCGCCACCAAAACCATGGGCCACGGGGATTGCGTCAGGTCCAGTGTCAGCATTGGTGGGTATGATTGGGAGATCTGTATCTACCCTGCCATGTTACCGCGTGCACCCGATGGCACTCCGTGGGTAGCAGTGAAGCTTGCGTTCCTGAGTGAGACCTGCCCGTCCATCCTGAGGGCGAATCTGGCCTGCCGCTTGGTTGATCCGAGAGGCGAGCTTCGACCGTCCGATGCAAAGAGCGTCTCATGTATATTCAACCGTTCCTGGATACGCCGCTGTCTCGAGATGTGCTCGCCTTTCGTCAATGAAGATTGCTCACTTCCGGTTCGTCTTATGTCGAGAGGCGACCTAGCAAAATCTAGTTTCCTCAGGCTTGATTCTTTTACCGTGCAATGCATCATTACGGTGCTCAAGGAGGATTTACCAGCACCAGCAGCAAGGGTCCTGGCTAAAGATGTGCGGGTGTCATCACCTAGCTTACAGCAGCACCTTGCTGAACTCCTGCATAGTGGGCTGGGAGCGGATGTCACATTTCTTGTGTCTGGCAAGACTTTCGCTGCGCACAAGCACATTCTCGCTGCAAGGTCTCCTGTACTCATGGCAGAGTTCTTTGGGCACATGAAAGAGACGAGCTCTCCACGTGTTGAAATCAAGGACATTGATGCTGTGGTGTTCAAGCCGTTGCTTTATTTCATCTATACTGACTCTGTGGAGGAATTTGATCGGCTGGAATCTGACCGGCAGTATGAGGCGTTGGCAATTTTGGCTCAGCATTTGCTTGCAGCGGCTGACAAGTATGGACTGGACAGGCTCAAGGAGATCTGTGAAGGCAAGCTCTCTGACGGCATCACTGTCGACACGGCAGCGACAACCCTGGCTTTAGCTGAACAGCACAATTGCCCTCAGCTCAAGGTGAAGTGTGTTGAGTTCATCGTTAGCACTCCTGAAATTCTTAATGCTGTCTTGGCAACCGATGGATATAAGCATTTGGAGGCAAGCTGTCCTACTGTGTTGCCTGATCTTCTCAAGTCTGCACGTGGGCGGAAGAGTTGAAGGGTAATAATTCTAAAGCTCAAGTATTTTCATACCGTCTCTATTATTTGTGCTCGCCATGCATGTTTGGTCTAGTAGAAACTTGTGTCTGTATTCACCTAAAGTGGAAAATTGATGTCCATCTATATATGCTATGAACAACTTGATGCTTGCATTTCCCCTCCAATTTGGTTGTAATTTGGTGCCAAATGGTGCAAGATTTGGTATCTCTCATTTTGTGTGTGTAAGTGTCACGCAAGGCGATGCATATCTGTTGCGATCTTGGAAAGAGCCTCCTGTTTAACTGATGTTAAGAATAGGATCGTTCAGAGTGTGTAGACATGATTTGCTTGCAGCCACGTGATTCTGGTGTTTGTTTTACCTTGTATTTCTGTATGAACAACTTCTGGCACCAAATTTGGGAACAACGTTGGGAAAACAGATACCATCTGATTGTGTTAGTTTGTACTGCAGTACGAAGTAAGGTACTCTCGCCAAGAGCCAAAACCTGAACCATGCTATTTGACAGGTCTGATTCATTTAACTGTATGTTTCCCACCGCATCTGCGTTGCTGCAATATTCTTCAGAAGAGATATTCTGTGTAAACTGAATGGAGGCACGGTAGTGGATGGTGAGAGTTTCCTTCTGTTTCCAAGCATGCAGGCTCCTTGTCTCCTTTGAGCTTCTCCATGCATGTTTTTGCGTCTCTTTTCTGAATGAGATCCTTCTTCCATTCATGCTTGTATCTCTCTATCAATGTTCGGCCCCAAATACGTACTGTCACTCCGAAACAATTTGATGGAAGCTTATTTAATTTATGGGGCTATCATATGAACAATGCACATTTTTGTTAGCGCATATTGTCTTTTATGCTTCAGTTGAATCCACATTGCATGCACATGTTCATGCCCAAATATCATGTTTGGTACATTTACGACAAGCCCACATCGCTGACCCATTTAAATGATTTTTGTTCTCGTAATTATGAATGGAAATACTGGCCTTGAATGTTATTTGTAATTTGTTCCAGCCTTTTCTTAGATTTTAATATAAGATGTTGTGTTCTGCATTGTGTTATCTTGCTAAGGAGAACAATGCAGTATCATAAAGTCATCGCATGTTACTTCTCAAGGTAATGAATCATGACAAGATATGATTAGAATTATGCAGTACTTTTGCTGTGCGTCATTTTACAGTTTTGATTCTTGATCATACAAATGTGCTTTCGATTTCATTTGATTATATATATCTCTGAGTTGTAGTCAATCCGAAATTTTTGAGAAGGACACCAACTGTACCTATTCAGATTTTTTGGGGGAAAAAAATTCTAGTATCACCTTTTGTGATGTAAGTATTGACACAAGGCAATGCATACATGTGCCCGGCTGGTAAGAGGCTTATGATTCAGTGATGTTAAGAGTTAAGAGGAGGATCATTCAGAGTGTGGCACATAACTCTGGTTCTTATGCTAGGAGTTCTTTCGAACACCATGTTCATCGATCTCACAGTAATACATTTGGAAAATAACTGCAACCTGATCCTGTTAGTACAGGGAAAGTGTGCTCTCGCCAACAGCTGAACCATGCTATTGCCGCCTCCTACAGGGGCCAAATACTTACAACTTCTTCCAATGCATGACTATGGTGATTTATGTAGCATAAGTTATGTTCCTGAATATCTTTGACTTTCAAGAAATCTGTAGCAATTAAGGCTTGCCCACATCCACATGGACCTGATCACGAAAATACCAACCTGCACAGGTTTCAGAGGAACACAAACGTTGCATCCTGAAACATAAAAGGAAATTCACCATCCAGAATTGCTAGGTCCCTTCAATCTACACAGAATCTGTGAACTCTGTTTCATTCCCACAAAGAATATATTGTTGGAGAGCAATCTGCAAATAAAAGCAACACCCATGAATCAGGATGTTGTGTAAAACATACAAAGCACACACCAAAAGCATTCAGGTGTTGGCTCTTCGCCTATGTATAACATATAGAAGCGATATAAATACCTGGCACATAACATAATTACATCAATACCAGGCATCTGTTTTTTTAAAACGACATTGTTAGAAGGAATTTACTATTGTTATTCCCAAATGTGATGATAAAGTGAGAAATCCCAGTATACAGACTGAAGCACAACCAGTATTATGTGGTTATAGCTGAGATAATCATGTCTGTGCACACTCATCTATCGTATTGTCAATGCTTTCCATCGATAAGCATAAATTCACAACAAACCATTTAGCACAAAATTACATATCAAAGTGAAAGGGAAATGCAAGCAAAATAATTGCTCACAAAATATACATATATACATAGAAGTAAGTGGATGGTGAGAGTTTCCTTCATTTTCCAAGCATGCAGGCTCCTTGTCTCCTTTGGTGCTTCTCCATGCATGTTTCTGCGTCTCTTTTCTGAATGAGACCCTTCTTCCATTCATGCTTGTATCTCTCTTTGTCAATGTTCGGCCCCAAATACGTAGTGTCACTCTGAAACAATTTGATGGAAGCTGATCTAAATTATGGGGCTATCATACGAACAATGCACATTTTTGTTTGCGGATATTGTTTTTTATGCTTCAGTTGAATCCACATTGCACATGTTCATGCCCAAAGATCATGTTTGGTACATTGAGGAAAATCCCACATCGCTAACCCATCTAAATGTTTTTTGCTCCAGTAATTATGAATGGAAATACTGGCCTTGAATGTTACTTGTAATCTGTTCCAGTATTTTCTTAAATTTTAATATATGATGTTGTGTTCTGCATTGTTTTATTCTGCTAAGGAGAACAATGTATCATAAAGTCATCACATGTTACTTCTCAAGTTAATGAACCATGACCAGATATGACTAGACTTTTGTTGTGCGTCTTATGTTCCTGAATATCTTTGACTTTCAAGAAATCTGTAGCAGTTAAGGCTTGCCCACATCCACATGGACCTGATGACGAAAATATCAACCTGCACAGGCTTCAGAGGAAGACGTTGCATCCTGAAACATAGAAGGAAATTCACCATCCAGAATTGCTAGGTCCCTTCAATCTACACAGAATCTGTGAACTCTGTTTCATTCCCACAAATAATATATTGTTGGAGAGCATCTGCAAATAAAATCAACACCCATGAATCTGGATGTTGTGGAAAACATATAAAGCACACACCAAAAGCATTCAGGTGTTGATACACCACCATTATATTTTAATTACATAAGAGGTTGGCATCTGTACCCTGTATATTCTAATATACAAAAAACTTTTCGTATGAAAAAGTTCTGTTCTCCTTTTTTTTTGGACAAGTTGTATTATACAGTGTTTGTATTCCATGCATATTAAAAACGTTCAGATTCAAAATTTGTATTTTCAGTTACTGAAGAGGTTGACATCTGTACCATGTAAAGTCTGATATACAGATATGGAAATTAAAAACGATAGCAAATAATGTAATCGAAACATGTTATCTCTCGCAATGGTTGGGACTCATTAATGCACAGAAAATGGCTGATCTTCTGAATTCTGTATGCATTATGCTCGTAATTGAGTTATCGTATCTACAGTTTGGCTTTAGTATGACTTTGATCTTGAAATCAGTTGCAAAATTGTTTGGTTTTTTTTCAGATGCTTTATGTATGATGGAATGGAGCACTACTGCTTAGAGGATAGTTACATTGTCAACCTTTTTTCATTCTCGAAGGCTTATGGAATGATGGGGTGGCGTGTAGGGTACGTAAGTGTGCCATGCTCGTTGTCTATCTTTTACTTAGGCTTCAATTGTTTGTTTAACACTCACTACTGAACACCCTTCCGGTTTCATATATCTCCCCCATCATGATTACCTAAGGCTGGTAATAAAAATACTATATACTCAAGCTTTTTGGCTAGCCAGACTGTTAGTCAAGCACGTACTGAAAGCTCAGTTAGTGGACATATTTCAGAATGGGGAGATGCTGAAGCAGCATGTTATTTATCTTATTGGAGAGACACCACTAGTGAACTGTAGACCCCGGTCCATTCTTTTACATCTGAAATACAACCTACTGCAATCATTGTTCTCTTTTGTTTTCTGCAATCAAACATCATTCTCCACACCATACGTTTAATCCTTTGTTTTCAGCAAGCCGGTGAGATTGACAACCTCACTGTTAAGTTGGGGCAAAGTATCTTGATTGTGTTGTGCAGGTTCCACATTGGCGCCGGAATCCCTGGTGTTGCGCCGCACTACACTCCTTCACCAACAACCTTCACGTGGCATTCATCTCCTACTGGTTCGATAACCTTGGTTTCTTACTGAGGGAAAACTCGCTGTTGTACGCATCATACCTTCCTTTTGGGGTTCCCAACGGACGTATGCTTTACCGTCACAATCAATCTCCACCACTAAAGCAATCACCTTTACCACCCGCTCTATCATCTACCATCGATAGCACAACGGCTACGTTGGATGACCTCAAGAAATTGGAGTCATCCATCGTTAGCCAAATGATGGCAATGATGATGGAGTTTGTTGCTCAAAAGCCAACCCCTATCGTAGATCCTAAGGCAAGTGCCAAGGATCCCCCACCAAAAGCTAATCAATTTCCTCTTGTTGATTTTGTCGCGCAATCAACAAAAGATCCACAAAAGGAAGGGCTTGGGGAGACCGGCACGTCAACAAAGGGGAAGGATGAGACACCGGTTGCGGAACGTCTAGGGGTAATCATGCGGTGCCACCACCAAGTGATTACACCATAAACGTTCCAATACCTATGCCACATATCTTGTCGCATGGTTCACCACCGTTACTTCAATCAAATAGCTTTGAAAATTGGCAATTCTTAATGCGTTCTCATGTGCGCAGCGCCTCTACCGAGCTTTGGCGTATCATTGAGGAGGGCTATTCACCAAGAGATCCAAAGATCTTGACAAGAAGAGAAGTGGTGGATGACCAACTCCACGCCACCGCCATCAACATGATCCACATTGCCGTCACGCCCAAGGACCGCGCTCATATCCGCTCGCTCAAGACCGCCAAGGAAGCATGGGATAAACTCGACAAGCTCTTCCTCGGAAATGAGAGCATCCAAAGCTCTCGTTTCGATGAAGTGAACAACATGGCCGACAACTTCATCATGAATGAAGGAGAGACCCCCGAAGAAATGTATCGGCGCCTCATCGCTCTTGCCGTGCAAATGCAAGATCTTGGAGCAACGTTTGTGGATGACCATTGGATCAAGCGAAAGTTCTACAACGCTCTCCTCCCTTATGAGGAAGTGAAGTTGACGGCCATCCGTCAAAACGCCTCCTTCCGTGCTATGACATCCGATGAAGTCCTTAGCGAAGTCATCGCTTTGGACATCTCCAAGAAGAATGCGGAGGATCTTGTTGCTCGCGCCCACAACACCCGCAAGCCCAATCTCGCATTGAAGATGAAGGTGCATGAAGCTAGTGAAAGCGATGAGGATCCCATTGAGTGGGGTCCGGATGATCTCAAGACCAACTATCATGAGCATATGGCCCTCGCCGCCAAGAAATTTTGGGAGGGAAACAAGTCCCGAAGCACAAGACCAAGAAGACCACGTGATTCCCCAAGAAACTTCTCCAAGAGTCCAAGGGAGGGGCAAAGGGGAAGAACATGCTACAATTGCGACGACAAAAGTCATTTTGTTGCGGATTGTATCTATGAGAGAAGAGAAGATAATGGTGGAAGACTTGTCCGCAAGGAAAAGTTCAAGTCACTCTCCAAAGGATTCTCCAAGTTCTCCCCCAAACCCGATGACAACAAGGTCTCCTTCACTAAGAAGCCAAGATCATTTATCATCCGTGAAGAGTACTCCTTCGATGAGGATGAGGAACATGAGGACAAGAGCTCCAACAAGGAAGGAGAGGGAGTGGCTGCCATAGCCATTACCACTCCCTCTATCTCCCTCTTCGACTCTCCAAATGAGAACCTCGTCACCAACAACGCGCATTGCCTCATGGCAAAGGTATCACCAGAGGTAGAATCCTCTTCCAAACTCACATCTTCATCTAATGCTTTATATATTGATGATGCCACTAGTCTCACCATTAAGCGTGAGATTGTGGGTTTGGATTCTTTTCTCACTAACATGCAAGGGGATACCAAGACTCATGTTGGGGCTCTCTTGGCCCAACTTGGTGTGGCACAAGACCTTATAGAGGAGAAGGAGAGGCTTGAAAGGGAGGCGGCAAATGAGATTGCCTCTCTCAATCAAGCACTTGAGGAGGAACAAAATTTGCGCATGTCTCTTGAAGCTAGTGTCATCACCCTCGAAGACTCCAACAACGCCATCATCTCCCAACTCACCAAGGACCGAGATCATGCTCTTGGATTGATGGGTGAGCTCAAGAAGAAGATGCTCTCTCTCGAGGAAGACAACAAGGAGAAAGATGAGGAAGACCCCAACTCTTGTCATGACGAGCTTGTTGATCAAGTTGCTTCTTTGAAGAGGCACAATGCTCTACTCTTGGAGGTCAATGCTCTTCAAGAAGAAGCCTTGGATGAGTATAACCGCTTGTGCAAGGAGAAGACCTCATGTTGCAATCATGAAGAAGAAATTGCCACTCTTGAGACCACCAAGGCCAAGCTATTGAGTTTGAGTAGCATGCAAAAAGAGTCCTTGGTGGAGTGCCTCCGCATGAGCAAAGAGAAGGCCACTTGTTGTGATCATGAGGAAGAAATAGCTTCTTTGAAGAGGAGCGAAGCCAAGCTCATGGAGGTCAATTCCATGCAAGAAGAAGCTTTGAAGGAGTACTTTCCTTTGAGCAAGGACCGCGCGTGTTGCAATCATGAAAGTGATATTGCCAAGATGGAGGGTGATAAGCGTCTACTCATGAAGATGAACTCTCTCCAAGAAGAAGCTTTGATGGAACATTTCCGGGTGAACAAGGCAAAGGAGGTCCAAGTGTTTGATATCACTCACCCTCACCCGGAGCATGAAGATGAAGTCAATCGATTGAAGGCCAAAATTGATAGACTCCAAATCCAAGCCAAGTACTTGGAAGGAGTCATTGAAGCCAAAGATGGAGCCAATGAGGGCTCGAGCAATGAAGGAGGAGTGGCTACCAAGCCAAAGAGGAAGAGAAGTAGGAGGACCAAGAAGAAGAAGAACAAGGAGAACATGGAGATCAACCATGAGGGAGGCGATGCAAACTCAAGAAGGGATGGAGTGCCCAGCTCCGCCACGAAGGGTTTCGCCGGCTCTAACAACCCTTCTCATGTTCTTTTTGTTGATTACTATGGACATATTCGTGCTCGCCTTATTGGTCCTCAAGAGGACAATGTTGATTGGACTATTTGGGTTCCAAAACCCCTTCTTACTAACATGATAGGACCCATTGAAAAATGGGTACCTAAATCTAAGACTTGATTCCTTGTAGGACTATGCTTCCGGTGGCGCTAAATGGGTGGTTGATAGTGGAGCCACAAGTCATGTGACCGGAAGCAAGGAAATTGTTGTCGACCTTGAGCCATCTCACTCTACCATTTCATATGGCGACAACACGTGCTCTAAGGTATTGGGTCTTGGCAAGGTGGTGGTAACACCCGACATTTCACTTGTGAATGTCCTCCTTGTCGAGACCCTTGGTTACAATTTACTTTCCGTTCGTCAAATTGCTCGTATGGGTCTATGTACATTTTTTTATGAACATATGGTGGTCCTCTTGTGGATCAAGACACTCCGTGTAGCCTTTGTTGGATATGTAGAGAACGGGTTATATGTTGTTGATTTCTCCGGAAAGATGACATCTTCCGCTCTTTGCCTATTCGCCAAAGGTGACAATGGTTGGTTATGGCATCGCCGACTAGCCCATGTCAACATGAGGACTTTGCAAAGTCTCCACAAGGGTGGCCACATTCTCGGACTAAAAGAAGATGTTTCCTTTTGCAAAGATCGTGTTTGTAGGGCTTGCGTACAAGTAAAAATGCATGGAGCTCCTCACAAGGCCAAGACAATCATCTCTACCACAAGATGCTTGGAGCTCCTACATGTTGAACTCTTCGGTCCACCGTCTCATGAAAGTCTTGGAGGGAAGAAGTATTTCCTCGTCATTGTTGATGACTATTCACGCTATTGTTGGGTATTCTTCTTCAAGTACAAGAGTGAGACTCAACGGACCACGATGGAGTTTGCCAATCAAGTTCAACGCAAGTACGATACCACGATCCTCGCAATAAGGAGCAACAATGGAACAGAGTTCAAGAACTACACCTTGGATGACTTCCTCGGCGAAGAAGGAATCCAACATCAATACTCCTCGCCATATACTCCCCAACAAAATGGGGTCGCCGAAAGGAAGAATCGAACCTTGATCGAAGCCGCTCGAACAATGATGATGGAGTACAAGTCCAACTACAACTTTTGGGCGGAAGCTATCTCTACCGCATGCCATGCTACTAATCGTCTCTACTTTCGCAAGGGTCTAGAGAAGACACCATATGAGATTCTCACCGGCAACAAGCCCAATGTGTCATACTTCAAGGTCTTCGGATGCAAATGCTATGTGCTTGTCAAGGACACACGACTATCCAAGTTTGATTCAAGATCTCAAGAAGGAAATGGCTATGCTACGGATTCTCACGCCTATAGAGTCTTCAACAAGTCAAATGGGCGAGTTGTAGAATCTTGTGATATGACATTCGATGAGGATGATAGATCTTTGGAGGAGCGAAGTGCTTCTTGTGAGAAAGGAGTTGCAATTTCCCCGGATGCCATAGGAAGGATGGGTGTTGGCATTCGCCGACCTCAAGAGCTACCTTCTATGAGTACCGGGAAGGACCAAGTTCCACCCAAGTGGAGCCATCTACACCACAAGGCCAAGCATACAAGTGCAAGCCAACCTCTTCAACAACCTCAAGTTCAACATCAACAACAACAACAACAATCAAGTGCAAGCCCACCTCAACAAGCTCAAGAACAACATCAACCGCAAGCTCATCTACCTCAACAACCGACATCAAGTGACCAAGGCCAAGCTTAAAGTTCTTCACCAAATGGCTCGGGGACAATCTTTATGGAAAATTCCATTCCTAATACCCTCGAGTCGTCCGGCTCTCATGATGATGATGATGATGATGCCCCATTCAACAACAATGAAGGTCAAGGCGAGGATCTAAACCATGATGAAGGCCAAGAGGACCCACAAGAATCTACTCCTATAGCCGATACTTGCCGTGAAGATCCTACTACAAGACATTTGCGCCTCAAGTCTCATTCTTTGCGTAATGTCATTGGTGATTTAAAGAGCAAAGTGACCACCCGGAGGCATCTAGCAAACTTTTGTGAGCACCACGCCTTTGTCTCTATGGTGGAACCACTCAAGGTTAATGATGCGCTTGAAGATCCTGATTGGTTGATAGCAATGCAAGAAGAACTCAACAACTTCAAGAGGAATGATGTGTGAACTCTCATGAAGCGACCCGATCATTGCCGCAATGTTATCGGCACCAAATGGGTCTTAAAAAACAAGCAAGATGAACATGGCATCGTCATCCGCAACAAAGCAAGATTGGTGGCACAAGGCTATTCTCAAGTTGAAGGCGTGGACTTTGGTGAAACCTTTGCACCCGTTGCAAGGCTTGAGTCCATCCGTATCCTTTTGGCCTTTGCCTCTCATCATGGCTTCAAGTTGCAACAAATAGATGTTAAGAGTGCTTTTCTTAATGGTCCTTTACATGAGGAGGTATATGTGAAGCAACCCCCGGGATTCGATGACCCCCATTTCCCGGACCATGTCTTCAAGCTCAAAAAGGCCATATATGGTCTCAAACAAGCTCCTAGAGCTTGGTATGCGCATCTAAAGGAGTTTCTTGTAGACCGTGGTTTCGAAGTGGGGAAAATCAATCCCACTCTTTTTACTAAGAAAGTCAACGGGGAGCTCTTCATATGCCAACTTTATGTAGATGATATCATATTTGGCTCAACTAACACAAAGTTCAATGATGAGTTTGCTAAGTTGATGACTAATAGGTTTGAGATGTCGATGATGGGTGAACTCAAGTACTTCCTAGGGTTCGAGATCAAGCAAATGCGACAAGGCACCTTCATCAATCAAGCAAAGTACCTCCAAGACATGCTCAAGCGCTTCGACATGAAGGATGCCAAGGGCATTGGTACCCCGATGCATCTCAAGTGTCAACTCTCCCTTGATTTGACCGGCAAGGTGGTGCATCCCAAGCTCTACCGTTCAATGATAGGTTCGCTTCTTTACCTTTGTGCTTCTCGTCCGGACATAATGTTAAGCGTTGGTATGTGTGCACGGTTTCAAGCAAGTCCGAAGGAAAGCCACATTGTGGCGGTAAAGTGGATCTTTTGATATTTAGTTGATACCCCACACTTCGGACTATGGTACCCAAGGGACACGGACTTCTCTTTGGTTGGTTTCACCGACTCCGATTGGGCGGGCGACAAGGTGGATAGGAAGTCTACATCCGGAGCTTGTCACTTTCTTGGAAGATCCTTGGTGTGTTGGTCCTCAAAGAAGCAAAATTGTGTCTTCGTCTCTACCGCAGAAGCCGAGTATGTTGCCGCGGCGAGTAGTTGTGCTCAAATCTTATGGATGAGGCAAACCTTGCGGGATTATGGACTCGAGTATAGCAAGGTGCCTCTTTTGTGTGACAATGAGAGCGCAATCAAGATCGCCTACAATCTGGTTCTTCATGGCAAGATGAAGCACATTGACATAAGGAACCACTTCATTCGGGATCACATTGCTCGCGGAGATATTGTTCTATCCTTCATTGGTACCAAGGAGCAATTGGCGGACATCTTCACGAAGCCCTTGGATGAGAAGCGTTTCATTGATTTGAGGCATGAGCTAAATATCATTGATCCATCGAACTTCTCTTGACCGTCATGCACACATACCACCATTTAGCTATATGTCTAGATGAAGAGCACGCATGAACATAGGGGGAGTGCGGTTTAAACTTATTGAGCTATCCCTCCCCCCATAATGCATAAAGAAATCCAAAACATATGCTATTTGTCAAATAAGTGACTAATGAGCTTCATGTTGAGTTGTAGCCGTGAGTCCTAGATACATCTACGCGACCTCACACTACTATACTCTTACACGGTGGCTTCGGCCACCAACCTCCTCCTTGAGGAGTTTGGTTCTTTGTGTTTCTTTGTGACTTTATTTTGTCCTTCTTCTTTTGTTGTCTTTTCTTTTTCTCCATGTTTTAGGGGAGTCTCATCCAAGCTTTGTTTTCCTTGTTGGTTTTTGCAAGCTTGGTTGTGTATTTCCTTACCATCCTTTTAGTTTGCTTATCCTCCTTTTTGGTGTTCCGATGCCAAAGGGGGAGAAGTTGCCTATTCGGATGGGTTTTTGCATGGGGATTTTCGTTGTTGTAGCCTTTTGGTCCTCGTTGTTTATCTCTTCTTGTGGCTACACCAACTCTATGGAGGCACTTATTGTGAGTTCGGGTTTTCTCAAGGCAAAGGTACGATAACTTCACCCAAAACTCCTTGCATGATCTTGTGTTGCCTCCATATTGTGCATATGCTATATGAACATGTCAAGTATCCTTGTTGCATATGTGCTTGGTTTGTAAAATCTAGGGGAGTTATGCCTCTAGGATGTGTGCATTTGTATTCAAATACATATTCAAAATATGCACATGTCTAGGGGGAGCTCCGTCGAGCTTTTGCAAATCTAAAATCTCATCATAATATCATATGCCATTGCAAATTCTTGTGTTGTCATCAAACACCAAAAAGGGGGAGATTGAAAGAGCAAAGTCTAAACCCCGTGTTTTGTGTGTTTGATGACAACACTTGAATAATCTCACTGTGTGCAAAAAGTGTCTTTGATAGATTTGCAAGTGCACGGTGACCTCGCTGGACACATCAAGATTGGAGGACTGAAGCGTAGCTTATAGGTTTTCTGGTTTTGTGTGTGTATCGCGAGGTAACATGGTTGGAGAGGAAAAGAGGAGAAAGCAGTTTTTTTTCAGGCCGGTACTACCGGTACCAGTAGCGGTAGTACCACTACCCCTACTGGTACCGCCCAACGGTACCGCTCTGGTGTTTTGCTCTGAGAATGTCCCACAGAACAAGTTACGGTCCCTCTGCGGTACCTCGAGCGGTAGTACCGCTTGAGAGCGGTAGTACCGCTCACGGTACTGCTTAAGTATCGTAACATAAGTTACGGTTGTACCGCTTTGGTACCGCTTCGGTACCGCTTGGGATCCAGTAAGGTCTGGAGGCCATTGGGGTACCTCGAGCGGTAGTACCGCTATGTGTCCACGTGGATAAGTTCTGTTGGATTTCGAATCCAGAGCGGTAGTACCGCTTTCCAAAGCGGTAGTACCGCTTAGGCAAAAATTGCAGGTAACGGTTGGATTTGGGAGGGCCTATTTAAAGGGCCCTTCTTCCCCAACACGATTTCATCTCTTCTCTCTCTCTCTCCTCCATTGTTGCTGAGCTTAAACCTTGAGGATCTCCCCAACCATCCAACCAATCTTGCCCATATTTTGAGGAGTGGTGGAGGAGGCCCCGATCTATAGTTCTACCAAGAGAGATTTCACCAATTTGTGCTAGTCCTTAGTGGATCTTGGAGTTAGGGTTCCTATGGTGGGATCTTGGAGGAAGTTCAGCTATTGAGGCTAGCTTGGTGTTGTGCTAGCCCCATAGGTTGTTGGGAGCCTCCTAGTGTTGTGGAGCTCGCCCCAACCTTGTAAAGGAACCACCGCCTCGACCGGTGCCATAGTGGAGAAGGGGGAGCCCCTTCGTGGAGCTCTCTCGAGTAAGAAGGTGAGGCCTTCCTTCGTGGTGTGACCGCCTAGCCTCTTGCGTGAGGCTAGCACCTCCTTAACGCAGACGTACTCTCTTTTGTGAGGGGAACTGCGGGAAACAAACCTCGCCTCGTCTCCACGCCATCCGGTTGCCCCGCTCCTTACTCTTACTATCATGCTTGTTTCCTTTACTTGTTGCACTTGCCTAGGATCATTCTAGGAACATCTCCACCACTAAAGCAATCACCTTTACCTTCCGCTTTGCTAAAAACTGAAAATGACATAAAATTTGTGTAGCTCCCATTCACCCCACCCCCCTCTTGTTCGCTACGATCCATTCAATAGGGTCATCAGAATTTACATCATCCTCTTGGGGAAGGGTTGTAAAGGATGGGAGAAGCAAGATATCTTGTTTTAGACGAGAACCGGCATTGGGATGCAGGGCGTCAAAAGGAAAGACATTCTCATCAAAGACAACATTTCGATAAATATAGACACGCCCTGTAGAGACATCAAGGCATTTGACACCCTTGTGAAGAGGACTATAGCCTAGAAAAACACACTGTATTGAGCGGAAAGCGAGTTTGCGTTTATTATAAGGATGACGATTAGGCCAACAAGCACAGCCAAAAGTGCGAAGAGCATCATAATTAGGTGTGACATGAAGAAGACTCTCAGTGGGACATTCAAAATCAAGTACTTTGCTAAGAAGAATATTGATAAGAAAAGCGGATGTGAGAAAAGCTTCATCCCAGAACTTAAGAGGCATAGAGGCATTAGCAAGCAAGGCAAGATCAACCTCAACAATATGACGGTGTTTTCTTTCAGCTGAACCATTCTGTTGATGAGCACGAGCACAAGAAACATGATGTGTAATGCCATCTTTCTGAAAGAAACCATTTAATTTTTCATACTCGCGTCCCCAATCAGTTTGCATAGTAACATTTTCGTATCAAACTTGCGTTCAACATACTATTGATAATTAAGAAAAGCTTGATAAACATCAGAACGCTTCTTGACAAAATATATCCATGTAAACTTACTAAAAATCATCAATGAAGCTTACATAATAGGCATGTTTTCCCATAGAAAGAGGAGCAGGACCCCATACATCAGAGAACACTTGCTCCAAAGGAGCAGTAGAATCATTAGTGGATATGGGATATGGTAATTGTTGACTCTTGGCTAATTGACAAGAATCACAACCATATGAAGTGCTTTATGGGGTGTAAGCTATCCTATTTTTCCTAAGAACTTGTTGAACTATAAAGGAAGACGGATGTACTAAACGACAATGCCATGTAGAGGATGGCGGCTTTATTGCGATGTAGGCGAGCTTGGAGGTCTCATTGAACATAGGCAGCAAGGGATAGAGACCATGATAGCAGGGACCCCTAAACAGAGTTTTTCGTGCCTTTATGTCCTTGATCAAGAAAAACAAAGGGTGAAACTCAATAAAGACATGATTATCAAGTGTGAATTTGTGAACGGAAAGAAGATTTTTTGATGCACTAGGAACATGTAGAATATTTTTAAGATCAAAAGAACCAAGAGGATGTGTAAATTTTGAATGCCCAATATAACTAATGTGCATACATGTACCTTTTGTCGTGCGCACACGGTCATGTCCAGTGCACTTCTCATGTGTAGAGAGCTTTTTAGCTTGCTAGTGATGTGATCAGTGGCACCCGTATCGGATTACCAGTTTGTGTCAACGCCATAGGATGCATGGTTCGCACTCTTGTCGCCTTTGTAACCACGATCGTGGTCAGAGTCATCATCATCACCATAGCGCCACCAGTAGTCCTTTTGCAGGATGTCCATGAATGTTGCAGATTTGACATGTAGTGTCCACAAACTACGGCGTTGGGGCACGGTCAGAACGGCGGCATCCCTTGCCACCATCCTGGCGACGGTCATCAGTGCGACGACGGGGGCAATCATCACGGTCACCCCCTGTACGCGTGTCATCACGGCGGTAACGGAGGAACCCGCCACCACCGCCTCCTCGGTAATCCTAGCGGCCACGATCTTGACAACGATCAGGGCTGCGGGCCCATGGACAATAATCGCGATCACGGTCATACTCCTGACCCCGGCAAGCAACATCTGAGTTGCCTGAATAATTCATCGAGCGTTGTATCAGACTTGCCATTGATGTTCGTGATAAGAGAGTTGTAGTGGTCTATATCGAGTCCGCGGAGAAGGTACCCGACCAGCTCATCCTCGTCGAGGGGATTGCCAACCGCTGCAAATTCGGAGGCAAACCCCTTCATCTTGGTGAAGTAGTCGTCGGTGCTCATGGCTAGCTTCTTGGTGTCATTGAGTTGGCTCTGATGCTGTCAATCTTGGACTAGGCTTCGGCGGAAGACTCCACGCTTAGGACATGTGAAAGAATATCGGGCGACAATGAATTTAGAAGGAAGCGCAGAACTTGCTGATCCCGCGCAATCCATGCATCATAGGCTGGATTCTCCACCTCGATCTTCTTCTTGTTCTCATCTTCTTGTTCCAGAGTCTCAGGCGGTGCATGGTCAGTACCATCAACAAGGCCCATGACACGAGCACCGCGAAACGCGGGAAGAACTAGCGCATTACATGCAAGATGGTTGGTGCGGTTGAGGGTTTGCATGGGGGGCACGGCGAGGGCAGCAGCCAGCGTCGATGATGACGATGAAGAGCTCATGGCATTGTGTGTGCAGCAGCGGCTGGGAAATCACAGCGACGATGGTGATCGTAGAGGTCGTGGTGTCATGGTCGTAGGGCAGCGGTGATCGGCTGCGGTCGTGTTCGTGTCGTGTCGTCTTGTTCTCGTGGTCGTGGGAGGCGGTGGCTACAATGGGTAGCAACAGCAGCGGACGTCGAGCGTGCGGTGGCAGCTGCAAAGAGCAGCAGTGGCGGCGATCGTCGGTCGTGGCGGCGGTGGCGTCTGCAAGGTGCAGAGGCGGCGACGGCGGGTTTTTTAGGGTTTCGGTGCATAGACGCTCTTATACCATGTTAAAGTCGTGGCTTGGAACGGGCTTTGGTCTCAGCACAGTTACATGTTTATATGAGGGACAAAGGCCATCGGTTGTTACAAGGAGAGAGAGGGAGTCGGTAGGGTGGAGGACTCCTCCATACCAACAACGACACATACAACACGTACAAGGAAAACCTGAATACATGTATAAGACATATGTTGATGTCATTAAATCTCAGTTGCAACTTATGTTGCAACTGATGATTAGGACAAATCATGAAGTAAATCTAACGGCTTGGATAATTTTTCTCAGTTGCAACTCTACTGACAACTCCAAATGCAAGTAAAAAAAAAATACATTTACAACCCAACTTACAACTCATATGCACAAATCAAGATGCAATGAAATCTCGGTGTAGGACATATTAAGCCCAAACTTAATTTCCAGCTAGCTGAGAAGCAAATCACTTTGATATAAGTTGTAAAAAAATTCAATGAAAAGCCCAGCGTGAGTCCGGTCTAAAGACGAACTCCATACCGAGTCCGACCAGATATACATCCGCCTTTATATGCAGCAACCCGCCACCGCCGCCTCCTACCGCAGGGATCCGCAACCAAGTTGAAAATTCAGACCCCTCGGTGAGTTCAGGCGTCCGATCTACTGATGGCCGACGAGAAGGAGTTTCCGCTCAGTCTGATCGCCGGCGGATCAAGCGCACAGACGGCCGGCGGCATGGAGTACTCGCTGCAGCCATGCAGCCATGCGGATGAGAGCGCGCACAAGAGGAAAAAGGCGCCGACGGCCGTTCTCAATGGGTGCGCCCAGAAGAGGAGTGGAGAGGAGGCGAGCGGGGAGGAACCTTGGCGGGCGGTGGACTCGCAGCTGACGGTGCTGGAAGGGGACGAGGGGGACGACTCGGACTACGAGGAGTTCATGGCGGGGCTCAGTGCGAGCTACGCTGCGAATGTACAGAAGATGATCCCCAACAACCCGTTCATTTGGACCTCGTACGGTGTCCGTCATCCTGGTGTGGAGTTGCCCAATCCCTGTACCTCTCGTTCTGATGGTCAGAACGACGCCGCCAAGAAGGATGAAGAGCTCGTCGGCGCCGTCGTGACTCCGCCGGCGTCCGGCTGAGTCGAAGAGGCTGTCCGGGACTCCGGGTGCGTCCAGCTGTGAGCTAAGAGCATGTCTAGCAGGCCCTTACTTTTCTGTCCCATATTTCGCCACTTTTTCGCCTCGTATAAAAAAAATACTCGTAAATACACCGTTCCGTCTAGCAGATCCCGTATTTGACCCCGTATATTCGTAAATTTAAAACCCCGGGAAACTTGTTCATTCATAGTTCGTCGATCATACATAGGAATCGACGTACCTACATACAAAATGCGCGATCATGGATCGCGACTTCTAGTCGGAGAGGTCGATGATGTACCCGTCGGCCTCCGCCTCCGCCTCCCGCGCCTCCACCTCCTTCACGGCGGCGATGGCCGCCGCCCTATCTTCCCCCTCCGCCCTCTTCCTCTCGTCGGCGTCCTTGAGGGACTCTTGAATCGCCTTCAAGAAGGCGGGGTCCTGGTCCTCGTCTTCCTCCTCCACCTCGCCGGCGAGCGGAGCACCTCCGCCGCTGGTGCTCCCGATGGTCGCCCTCCATGCCTCGTTCACCCGGCGTTGGCGCTCCCACTCGGCGCGCCACGCCTCGAACTTGGGGCCGCTCATCGGCTTGAGCGGCGGGTCCTCGTGGTACCAGCGGCCGCCCCGCGTGAAGTCACGGAGCTTCGGCGGGACGAACGCGTCGCCGTCGTACTTGCAGGCCGCGCGGCGGCTACCGGCGGCGAATCTTTTGCATTGCAGCCGCCAGGCATCCTCCACGTTGTCTGGCGAGCGGGATCGCTTCGATCCGCTCGCCGGCGAGGCGGTACTGCGGCGGCGGGAGTCCATGCCGGAGATGGGGTGGAATGCGGCGCGGGGGAGTGGGGAATTTCTCGCCGGAGCATGATGGAGGAGGCGGCGGCGCACGGCGGAGCTAGGGTTGCGAGTGAGGGGTTAACCCCTCACTCGCACCTGCGCCCAGTATAAGTAGGGGGCGGCGGGGCGGATTTCCTGGGCCCCGTATTCCGCCGAAACAGGGCGGCCCGAATACGGGGCCTGCTAGACGGCCCAAACCGCGCCTGCCCCGTATCTCGCCGGAATTTTATGGGGTGGACGGGTTATAAGGGGCCTGTTAGACATGCTCTAAGCAATGTTAACCCATCGCGTGCCCATCTATATGTTACTCATCCACCTTAATAATGTGTATTAAGTTCGACCTCGATCTTCTAGTACACCATCCATTTACTGTTATTGTCCTGACAGAACGAAACGAGGTGCTGTTGTTGCTCTTGAGATTTGAGAAAACTTCTGCAATGCATTTCACCATGTGTGTTGTGGTATATTAAGTGAGGTCTTTGTTGTGGTTGGTTGGGATCCAATTTGTGTGTCTTCATTTGGATATGTTTCCTGTAGATCCTTCAGTTTGTATATATGATTGGATGGCTAATCTCTAGTCGCTGCTCTTCATTAGGCCGTGATACTTTTGGAGGTCCATGGTGTAAATCACTAGCAAAGCTGTGATGTACCAGCCACCTTTTGTTCTTTTGCTTCTGGGTTGAACAAGGAAAGGGGGACAGAAGACATGCTTGTGAAATAACAATATCATGCTTCCTTCACTTGACCTACTAGGCTACTACCATATACTTACAACTGAATAATCTCTGCAAACTTAACCTACTACCATATATTTACAACTGAATAATCTACCCAATGTTCTCATTTATTGATGATTGCTGCTATCTTTATACACACTACAACAAATATGTTTGGTTCTTTCATGCGGTCCAGAAGGAAATAGCTCAATGTTACTACCTGCACAAAAACTAAAGCTGCCACATATATACTTAGCATCAGTGCTGCCATGTTTTGAGAGTCTCATGGTGTAAATCGACCACAAATGCTGTGACAGGACAGCTAATGGAATTACCAGGCACGTTTTATTCTTTTGCTTCTGTGTTGAACAGGGAAAATGAGAGATGTGCATGTGGTTGTGGAATAAACATACTTCCTTCACTCAACTACTTTTCCCATGTTATCTGTTTATCAATGAATGCTGCTATATTTATCAATCAATATGTTCGGTTCCTTCTTACGGCTCATAAGGAATAACTCAATTACATCCACACATAAATTAAAATATCATCAAATGTGTAGTTTGTATTGTAACCACCATGCCTAGCTTTATAAATAACCCAAAACCACTTGAGTCTTGCAAAGTACTAAATAGCAGGGATACTAATACAATACTAGTAGTACTCTTGCAATATCTGTTGTTTTGCATATATTCGATAAAGCTTGCGCTCTCTTCTTTCCACAAAAGAGTAAGTTGTAGACTGTTCCAGCGATAGCATTGTCGAGTAACCGCAATGAAGAATTGAAACTCTGGATCACTACAATGATCTTCGCAGTTACCCTTTGGTGTGTCCAGGGAACAATCTTCCCCTTTGGGATCTCTCTCTTTCTTAGCACAACAATATGGGAAATTGCTCCGCTAGACCTGTCGTTCTTCGAGTACCAAAAGTCTGATACCAGCTGCGGGGGTCTGATGAAGGAGCAGCTTAATAGCATTTCCTGTTCCACAAGTTGATGTTGACAGCCAAAAGTACGAAGGAGTTGTCCCCCCATATGGATATGAATGTCTCAATTTTCTTCAGCATTTCCTGAGGTTCAGAGAACAGATGCTTCAGAATACATGCAGCTGGTATGTGCAGTCTCCACTCAGTTCTTTACGGCATCCTGGGGCGGGTGGCCAGGGGTAGTGTTGGTGATAAAGTTTCTTTTTGGAATGGTTGCACTGAGGAAACCCGAGGGCTCACGCGAAAGCCCTACCTAGTCTTTCCGAAGTCGATGAAGGTGACCTTCCCGGGCGCCATTCCCCTCCTTGGAGGCGTCCTCGTTCCTCTTCCGCACTTGGTCTGGTTGTAGGATATAATTGTGTCCTGCATCAAATATTACTAGTATTTATGTTATTACTTTGGTCATCTATTGTCGGTTATTTGACATTGTCTATGGATTACTGAAGTTATACGCAATGACTTGATTGTGGAATCGATCTCTCTGATGGTACAGACATGCACTGTTTAGTATCAATATTGCTACAGGAATAAGCAAAGAATTTACATGACTTGCGGAGGCTCGAGAAGACATGCACTGTTTAGCTCGAATATTAATTTGTAACATGGCCTCTGGAATTACAGAATTTAGTTTCTGGAATCCCGGGAAGAGAGGACCAGTGGAAACCTCGTTTCAGCATTCAGTTATGATGTTTGTCTTCTGAACTTGGTGAAATTCAGTTAAGGAATAAAAGACCTATACTGACACGTATGCCTCACAACATACGGATAAGGATTTGAACAAACAGTTTTCTACTGGAGATTGAATATGTTGTATCGTGGTTGTTAACGTATTGTGGACTCTGTTTGGAAAAGAGTTTGTATCAAACTCGGAAGTATGTATTGTAAACTGCTACTTGCTGGAATTGCAATATATATATATACTGATCCGTACCTTCTAGCCTTTGGAACAATTAGGTGATGCACCACGGGTCATGACGGAGGAATAGAAAGTAGATTGGATCGTCAATCTCCTACACTGGTGTCTCTAGGTGAAAACCTAGAACATCTCTGGACTGCGCAACGGTGTCACCTTTGTGTTGTTACCTCTATGTAGGTGTTGCCACTGGATCCCATGATTTATCTCGTCCTTATGGTTCTCCCTACATGTCTTTGTTCGCCTAGGGTAGCATATGTGAAGCCGGTTTGGCAGGGATTCCGACACCTTAAGGGGTTTGTGCCAGTGACATTCAAGCTCTTCAACTGCTTGGCACGAAGACTTCAAGCACCGATGTATACCTTTCTGTTATTTTGTGATCCAAATTCATATACTAAAGGGAGGCTAACTTCTGACGAGCGGAGCGAGGCCCGTCGCCGGAGGCTTGGGCCGAAGCCCATATGTCGTGCCCTACAGGGACGCCTGCGGGGGGTGCGGGGGGCGGCAGCCCCCCGCGGTACGGATCGTTGCCACCGCCTATTTATATTCCCTGTAAGCCGCCGCTAGGGTTATCATCGCATCATTGTACACCCACGGCGTTTGTAAACACCACCGAAATAGTGAAGTTTTGCTGGCTGGCGCCCGTGGTTTTTTTCCTTGTGTGTTGCAAGGGTTTTCCACGTTAAAATCTCGTGTCCCCTGCAGTGTTTTACTTTTCGTTCTTCGTTTATTGTGCATCTCAAATATAACAAGTGGTATCAGAGCCCGTGTTCTTTGGATCTAGGGTTTACGAGATGTCGTCACCGAAGTTCGATCTACCGCAGCTGGACTACACCACGAGATTTGCTTTGTGGCAAGTGAAGATGAGGGCGATTCTCGCCCAATCTTCAGATCCGGATGAAGCGATCGATGCTTTCGGCGAGAAAGCGAAGGATACCTGGACCGATGCGGAGAAGCGGAAAGACCGTAAGGCTTTATCGTTGATTCAACTCCATCTGTCCAATAATATTCTGCAGGAAGTGCTGCAGGAGAAAACCACCGCCGAGTTATGGGTCAAACTAGAGGAGATCTGTTTGTCCAAGGATCTCACGGGCAGATTGCACGTGAAGATGAAGCTGTTCTCGCATAAGTTGCAAGAGGGAGGTTCGGTAATGAATCACCTATCTTCCTGGAAAGAGATTGTTTCTGATTTGCAGTCTATAGAAGTTAAGTATGAGGATGAGGATTTAGGTCTTCTTCTTTTATGCTCGCTGCCTAATTCTTTCAGTAATTTTCGTGACACCATATTATTGAGCCGCGACAAACTAACTCTCGCGGAAGTTTATGATGCTCTCCAACAAAAGGAGAAAATGAAATTTATGGTGCAGGCTGAAAGTTCGTCCTCCAAGGCGGAGGCGTTAGAGGTCCGTGGCAGGACCGAGCAGCGAGATAACTACTACCACAACAACAGAGATAAGAGCAAGGGCGATAGAGGTCGCTCAAAGTCCAAAGGACGTGACAAGTTCTGCAGGTATTGTAAGAAATCTAGCCACAATATTGATGATTGTTGGAAGGCTGCAGAACAAGGAGAAAAGGAACGGAACTTACCAACCGAAAAATAATGATGGTAATGGTAAGGCTGCCGTTGTCACCGGTAAGGGTGAGGCTGCTGTTGTTGTTGGTAGTGATAGTTCGATGGAGATTGCTTAGCTGTTTTGGCTGCATGTGTTTCACGTGATGATGAATGGATTCTTGATACTGCATGTTCGTTTCATATTTGCTGTAACAAAGATTGGTTCAGTTCTTATGAGTAAGTGCAGAGTGGAGATTTTGTGCGTGTGGGGAATGACAACCAGTGCAGCATTGTTGGCATTGGTTCCGTTCGAGATCAAGACCCATGATGGGATGACACGCACGTTGACGGGAGTGAAACACATACCCTCCATGGCGAGGAATTTGATCTCTTTGAGTACCCTTGATTGTGACGGGTACAAGTACAAAGGTGGGAACAAACTCTTGAAGGTATCATCAGGTTCTCTCATTATTATGATTGGTGATATGAATTCTGCGAAATTATATGTCCTTAGAGGTAGCACTTTGCCTGGTATTGCTGCTGCTCGTTAGTTACGATGAAACTAGTAAGACTAACCTTTGGCACAAGCGTCTTGGACATATGAGTGAGCTTGGCATGGCAGAATTGGCAAAGAGAGAGCTAATTGATGGCTGCGATTTAGGTAATCTTGAGTTACGTGAGCCATCGCATCTTTGGTAAGCATAAAAGAGTAAAATTTAATGCTTCCGTTCATACCACCAAAGGCATTTTAGATTATGTACACGCTGATGTTTGGGGTCCGTCCCGTAGAACTTCTAATGGTGGTGCTAATTACATGCTTACAATTATTGATGATTACTCAAGAAAAGTGTGGCCATATTTCTGAAACATAAATCTGATGTTTTTAATGCTTTTAAGAAGTGGAAAGTTATGGTAGAAACCCAAACTGAAAAAAAGGTTAAGATACTCCGTATTGACAATGGTATGGAATTTTGTTCAAATGAATTTGATGAGTTTTGCAGCAATGATGGGATGGTAAGACATCATACCATTCCGTACACCCCTCAACGGAATGGCGTGGCTGAACGCATGAACAGGACCATTATTTCGAGGGCTCGCTGCATGTTGTCTAATGCAAAGATGCATAGAGGGTTTTGGGCTGAAGCAGCCTCCACCGCATGTTATCTCATCAACAGGTCACCTTCTGTTCCACTTGATAAGAAAACTCCAATTGAGGTATGGTCTGGTTCGCCTGCTGATTATTCAGATTTGAGAGTTTTCGGTTGCATCGCTTACGCTCATGTTGATAATGGAAAGTTGGAGCCAAGGGCTGTTAAGTGCATCTTCCTTGGTTATGGTTCAGGAGTTAAGGCATATAGATTATGGAATCCTGAAACTAAGAAAATTGTGTTGAGCAGGAATGTCGTTTTTAATGAGGCGGTTATGTTTAATGATAGTCCGTCTACTGATATTTACGATGCTATTGATTCTCCCGATGTTTCTGATGATGAGCAGCACAGAATTGGCGTGCAGGTGGAGCACGCAAAGGAGAATGAAAATGTGTTTCCTGAAACCAACAATGATGATAATGATGTTCCACCTTCACCACCTTTTGTTCAGCGACAAGGACGGTCTATTGCTGCTGACCGCCCTAAGAGAAATATTACACCTCCTACCCGATTAATTCAAGAATGTGATATTGTTGTTCATGCTTTGAGTTGTGCTGAACAGGTGGAGCATGATATTGAACCAGCTACATATACTGAAGCCATTGCTTCGGTTGATAAAGAGAAGTGGGTAGGTGCGATGCAAGAAGAGATGCAATCGCTTGAGAAGAATGGCACATGGGATGTTGTGCACTTGCCTAAACAAAAGAAGGCTGTCCGCTGCAAGTGGATATTCAAAAGAAAGGAAGGTTTGTCTCCTAATGAGCCTCCACGGTTTAAGGCAAGGTTAGTAGCAAAAGGTTTCAGTCAAATTCCAGGTGTTGATTATAATGATGTATTCTCCCCGGTTGTGAAGCATAGTTCTATTCGTGCTTTCTTTGGTATTGTTGCTATGCATGATCTTGAGCTTGAGCAGCTAGATGTAAAGACTCGCTTTACTGCATGGTGAGTTGGAGGAGGATATATATATGGACCAACTCTGAAGGTTATGTTGTGCCTGGTAAGGAGGATCTTGTTTGCAAATTAAAGAGGTCCCTTTATGGTCAGAAACGATCGCCACGACGAGTGGTATAAAAGGTTTGATTCATTTATGCTTACACATGGTTTTGAGAGATCTCGGTATGATAGTTGTGTGTATATCAAGTTTGTTAATGGATCACCTATTTATTTGCTGCTATATGTTGATGATATGTTGATTGCTGCCAAGAGCATGAAAGAGATCACTACTTTAAAGAATCAATTAAGTAGTGAGTTTGAGATGAAGGATCTTGGTCCTGCTAAGAAAATACTAGGCATGGAAATCAAAAGGGACAGAAAGTCTAGTTTGTTGTTTCTTAGTCGGGAAAAGTACATTGAGAAAGTTCTTCATCGTTTTAATATGCATGATGCAAAGTCACTTACTACTCCTATTGCTTCTCATTTCAAGTTGTCGGCTTTGCAATGTCCTAGCTCTGAAGATGATATTGAGTACATGTCTCGAGTTCCCTATTCTAGTGCTGTTGGTTCCTTGATGTATGCCATGGTTTGTTCACGTCCTGATCTATCATATGCTATGAGTTTGGTCAGTCGATACATGGCTAATCCTGGTAAAGAACATTGGAAAGCTGTTCAGTGGATTTTCAGGTACCTTCGCGGCACATCAAAAGCTTGCTTGAGGTTTGGCAGGATTGGTGAGGGGCTCGCCGGATATGTGGATTCAGATTATGCTGGCGATTTGGATCGGAGAAGGTCCCTCACAGGTTATGTGTTTACTTGTTGGTGGATGTGCTCGTTAGCTGGAAGGCTACTTTGCGGGATGCTTGTTGCACAATCTACTACGAGGCTGAGTACATGGCTATTGCTGAGGCAGGTAAAGAGGCTGTTTGGCTGAAAGGGTTATATGCTGAGCTTTGTGGAGATAATTCTTGCATTAAGTTGTTCGAGTGACAGTCAAAGTGCTATTTATCTTACTAAAGATCAGATGTTCCATGAGAGGACAAAGCACATTGATATTAAGTACCACGCAATCAGAGATGTGGTTGCAAAAGATAAAGTGAAGGTATGCAAGATTAGTACTCATGATAATCCTGCCGATATGATGACTAAGCCTGTCCCTGTGTCCAAGTTTGAGCTTTGCTCAAGCTTGGTTGGTATAACTGTTTAGCCCAAGTGGCTATTGGCGCCAGCAAGTGTTTTCTTTGATGATTCAGGTGATTGTTGAAGTTCATGCTACAAGGAATTTGTCTCAAGGTGGAGTTTGTTATTTTGTGATCCAAATTCATATACTAAAGGGAGGCTAACTTCGACGAGCGGAGCGAGGCCCGTCGCCGAGGCTTGGGCCGAAGCGTAGCGTAGTCGAGTTAGCCCATATGTCGTGCCCTACGGGGACGCCTGCGGGGGTGCGGGGGCGGCAGCCCCCGCAGTACTGGATCGTTGCCACCGCCTATTTATATTCCCTGTAAGCCGCCGCTAGGGTTATCATCGCATCATTGTACACCCACGGCGTTTGTAAACACCACCGAAATAGTGAAGTTTTGTTGGCTGGCGCCCGTGGTTTTTCCCTTGTGTGTTGCAAGGGTTTTCCACGTTAAAATCTCGTGTCCCCTGCAGTGTTTTACTTTTCGTTCTTCGTTTATTGTGCATCTCAAATATAACACTTTCTATTCTTAGCTATCTTGTAGTGGTGGTGCTCTTCTTATTTGTAGATGTCGTTTTTCTTTATTCATTGCATTGTTACTGTAAGCTAGTAACCTGTCCGTCCAGGTTTTAAAGCCAGGCTCTATGAGCATTCTGTCTAAAAGAAACTACATTTTTTGTTTTCATATAAGTTCTCAAAATTTTCAATGAAAAGCCCAACGTGAGTCCGGTCTGAAGACGAACTCCAAACCGGGTCCGACCAGATACCTCCGCCTTT
>NC_061508.1:285369813-285470142 GCF_022539505.1 Lolium rigidum
TATGCAGCAACCCGCCACGGCCGCCTGTTACCGCAACCAAGTTGAAATTCAGACCCCTCGGTGACTTCACGCGTCCGATCTACTGATGGCCGACGAGAAGGACTTTCTGCTCAGTCTGAGCGCCGGCGGATCAAGCGCACCGACCGCCGGCGGCGTGGAGTATTCGCTGCAGCCATGCAACCAGGCGGATGAGAGCGTGCACAAGAGGAAAAAGGCTTCGACGGCCAGTCTTGATGGGTGCGGCCCGAAGAGGAGGAGAGAGGAGGCGAGCGAGCAGGAACCTCGGCGAGCGGTGGACTCGCAGCTGACGGTGCTGAAAGGGGAGGAGGGGGACGACTCGGACTACGAGGAGTTCATGGTGGAGCTCAGGGCGAGCTTCGCTGCGGATATAGAGAAGATGATCGCCAACAGCCCGTACCTGATGTTGACCTCTACCCCTCGTTGATGGTCAGAACGATGCAAGCAAGGAGGACGAAGAGCTCGGCGGCGCCGTCGTGGCGACGCCGGTGTCTGGCTGCGATAGCTATGCTATGTCATTACATGATTATATGTAACCCGGCCATCCGGTGCCCATCTATATATGTTATTCATCCACCTTAATGTACTAAGCTGCAACTCTCCTAGTACACCATCCAGTTATTATTATCCTGACACAACGAGGTGCTGCTGTGCTTGTGCTTGATTTGATGTGCGTTGTGGTTGATTTGAATCCAATTTGTGTATCTTCATTTGGATGCTTCCTGTAGATGCATTCAGTTCGTATGATGGCAAATCTCTAGTCGCTGCTCTTCATTAGGCCGTGATACTTTTGATGGTCCATGGTCTAAACCCGCTAGAAATGCTATGACGATGGAATTACTAATGCAGTTACCAGCCACCTTGCGTTCTTTTGCTTGTGAAATAACAATATCATGCTTCCTTCACTTGACCTACTAGGCGTCTAGGCTAGTACAATATACTTACGACTGGATAATCTGTGCAAACTTAACCTACTACCATGTATTTACAACTGATAATTTTCCCAATGTGCTCATTTATTGATGAATGCTGCTATGTTTATTTGCTAGTATGTTTGGTGTGAACCTAAAAACAAAACAAATATGTTTGGTTCTTTCATGCGGTCTGGAAGGAAATAGCTCAATGTTGCTACCTGCACAAAAAACCAATGCTGCGATGTTTTTGACAGTCTCATGGTGTAAACCGACCACAAATGCTGTGACAGGACAGCTAATGCAATTACCAGGCCCGTTTTATTCTTTTGCTTCTGTGTTGAACAGGGAAATGAGAGATGTGGTTGTGGAATAAACATACTTCCTTCACTTAACCTACTTTGCCCATGTTATATGTGTATCGATGAATGCTGCTATATTTATCAATCAATATGTTAGGTTCCTTCTATGTCAGGTCCCTTCTCACGGTCCATAAGGAATAACTCGATTACATCCGCACATAAACTAAAATATCATCAAATGTGTAGTTTGTATCGCAACCATCATGCCTAGCTTTTATAAATAAGCCAAAACCACTTGAGTCTTGCAAAGTACTAAATAGCAGGGATCCTAATACAATACTAGTAGTGCTCTCACGATATCTGTTGTTTTGCATATATTCAATAAAGCTTGCACCCTCTTCTTTCCACAAAAGAGTAAGTTGTAGACTGTTGTGGCGATAGCATTGGCGAGTAACCGCAATGAAGAATTGAAACTCCAGATCACTGCAATGATCTTCAGAGTTACCCTTCGGTGTGTCCAGGGAACAATCTTCCTCTTCGGGATCTCTCTTTCTTAGCACAACAATCTGGGAAATTGCTCCGCTGGACCTGTCGTTCTTCGTGTACCACAAGTCTGATACCAGCTGCAGGATCCAATGAAGGAGTAGCTTCATAGCATTTCCTGTTCCACAAGTTGATGTTGCCTACCAAAAGCACGAAGGAGTTGTCCCTCCATATGGATATGAATGTCTCGGTTTTCTTCAGTATATTCTGAGATTCAGAGAACAGGTGCTTCAGAAAACATGCAGCTGGTATGCGAGAGCTTATCCCACGTGCTCCTCCGGATCTGAAGTTCTGTGCAGATCTGCTGCTATACTGCTCCTTCCTTGACCTTATCAAGCTAGCAGCACACATCATTGAGCGAGTCCATTTCCTCATCCTTGGCAACACATAGCATCTACAAGAGGTTAAGGATCTATAAGTTCACGGTACCAAGCGGATGAGATATATAATACTTAACAAGTGATTAGACGAGCTCGTGTTACAGAGGTTACAGATACAGTACCTTGTGTGCAACACCTTCTTGCGCTTGAATCATCCAATTCAGCCTAATACCTCAACTGAAGGTCTCAGCTCTCAGCAGCTAGAGGCAAGAGGAGGGCAGAAAGCATCACATTGAACAAGCCTGCACTAACTAGAACAATTCAGTATGACCCTTTTTGTTCTTTTGATCTTATTAAGATGTACAGCAGAAAATAGAAAGTAACCTATAATTAAGATCAACATGTAACTTTAATCTCTACTAACCTTCTTTTTTTTACTAGCTGCATTAGTAATTCAGTGTCTAGAACGCAGCAGAGGCCATTCCAACCCGACACTGCATGTAGCTTGTGATATCCCAGGTTCTTTTTATTGCTATAACTCATTAGAATCAATACTTGGAATTATTTTCTTCAGTAGGCTGAATGATGATGCAGGCATGTCACTTTCTGCAGTGAACTGCAGTAGCTCGTTCTCTAGAACAGCAAAAGCATCAGCAAAAGCCTGCCATGCATGATAGAAATATTGTAGTGATTAGTCTGTGAATGTCACACGAATATTTTCCATGTTCAAAGGCCAAACAGAGTAGCGCATTAGAACTAGTACTGCCCAAAGACTAAATTATCAATATGGAGATTCCCCAGCTAGAAGAATTATTGTATGAAGATAAAGACAAGCACAGAAAATGGCATTGCAACTACTCCAAAAGTTCTAGACAGCAAAAGACGGATTCAATCAGTCCAACAAAGAGAATTTCAACTAACCTTGATGCATTGGTGGATCCGGAAACAATTCCGACCCACATTGTTAGCTGGGCAAAGAGGATCATCAATGTGAATTGGATCGATGCTGCAAAATCAACAGTATGGAAAATTACCATAGGCAGAAGGTGACAGAAACAAACAACATATCACTGATATTGACTTCTATTTCTATTACCTGTGCCCTCTTTCTCGGTTCAAATAAATTCCACTTCCTTGGATTGAAATACGCATATGGCGTGGATCAAACACATTCCTGTCATCCAGGGTGTTTGGTATCAATTAGATATCACATGTACTAATATATTGCTCCCTCCGTTCCATAATTTAAGACGTTTTGGCAAACTAAATAGTTTGCCAAAACGTCATACTATATTATGAAACAGAGTGATGTTATATTTAGATGTTCCAAAAGGGAAATCATACAAAAGGACCCTGCGGCCATTCAGGCACATTTTAGAGAGTTTTTCCACATCATGTACTTGTGTTTTCCTTTATGTGCTAAACAATAAAGTATTTATACATACTCTCTTACCCAAAAAAATACAAGAAATCCATCAAAAGGCTGCCCAGATTCTGTCAAGCACACAACAGCAGAAATGTAGCATCAGTGACAGGTTACAAAAGAAATGATGAACTTACAGAGAGCAAAAAGGCAGTAAGTGACTTTTAATGTTTTTCCAAGTGCTATTACTAAGTTTGAAATTCAGGCTAAATATCTATATATAAGAGAGCTGAATAGTAAAATATAACACTCCCTCCGATCCATAATACTTGTAGCTGAATCACATGTATCTAGACACATTTTAGTGTGTCTATTCGCTTGTTTCAGCGACAAGTATTATGGGTCAGAGGGAACAATATGATACAGATACAAATTTCACAAAGAAATAGGACACAAGAATTAAAGGCATAGTGTACACTCTAACTGAGCTATGCTATTTAGGATGCGCAACTTACTTGGTTTATAGGCCGACCTAGATGATGTTCATGCTGAAGAAAACGAGTGATTAACAACACCTACAAAGCATATTAAAGATTATGTTCCTCAAGAGTCCAGATACCAATTTTTGACGAAGAAAATACTCAATCAGCTCAAATGTCATCAATCAATATAATATGCTATCACAAAAAGTAAGACCATGTGGTAAGCTTCAACTAGATTATCCAAAGCTAGAAAAATATAAGTGAACAGAGTTAGCTGGGAATTGCACTTGGTCTGCTGTTAGACATACATTACCAATCACTATGAGTACATATTATCTGATTGAAAAAAAAAACTCTGATTGAAAGGCTTAATCCAGACAAATTAACCAAAACATCGAAATTATAGAACTTTCAATGGTGACCAACCTAATAAACTTGAGAAAGTTCCCTATCAAATTATAGAGAGAAATTTAGTCATTATTAACTCAGAACTCAGAAGCAATGATCTGAAGAGTAAGTAGGCAAACATAAGCTTACAGGCTCACTCGTGAATAATGAAGTTATCAAGTAAACACAAACTTTAATAGCCATAAAACACCACCAAAGGAAACACATGAGTATTATGAGAATCCACATACCAAGCAATAAGAGCTTAGACCACCCGAATATGGGTGGTCTAAGCTCCGGTCAGCCAAAAATTTCTTCAGAATTAAGGCAAGGGGTAAAGCCGCAGGAAATTGCTGAGTCAGCTCACGAACCTGTAGCAACATAAGGAAGAAGGCGAATTAATTGACTGGGTAAACTTGGATCTCTATTCTAGTGCTGAAAATTTCTTATTCATGACACCGAGCATAATGTCGTGGGCGTCAAAACATGTGACAGTGCCATGTCTAGTTAGATATGGCTAGACCTCCAAGCAGCTAGCTAGCTGCCCATTCATGTCTGGCTTGCACTTGAGAAAAAAAAATGTCACGTATCAAACACTACGCACTACAGAAAACATAAACCCTTCTCTTGCATCTTTTTTCTTAGCTGAGCAATGATCATGACAGCATTAAAAAGCAGAAATCAATTAACATCATTATCTCATCCTTAGGATCATTTGAGGCAACATGTATATAAGCAGAGCAACAAGCTGAAAACAACTGCTGCTTTTATGGGAAAACAGTACTACTCTTGAACATGTGACAGCTGAACTGACAGGAACCAATAGCATGATGATAATTCAAACTGTGTATGGTTACAGGATGTCATTTAAGGCATACGATATGAATTAATATCATGCTTCTTTACACATAGATTATTGCAATACTAAACAGCGAAACAGAGAATAACACAGGAGTCGCTAAAACAGATATGTAAGCCAGTAATTTATGCATACAAGACAGATATCAAATAAGGTCAAAATTACCTATATCAATTAAACATTTCACATTATATTATATGTGTATTTAAATTCCATGCTCATGACTAACAGTTCACAATAATTTATACATAAATGCATTTTAGTTTTCTGTTACAATAAATTGAAGATAATTATACAAGACTACCAAACTTGTGATAAGAGATCTCAAAAACGAAATAAGTAACGGAAGAAAAGAGGAGATTATTGTATTCAAAATATTCAGATTGATAGTAGGCTTTTGATTTACCAACTCAGTAGTCTGGAGTCCTGTGTGCGATGGCGATTTAAAACTTATATCAAGACGAATTGACTGTGCAACGTCACAATCATCCTTATGCATTTTTGAGGACATAAGCGTGTTGCTGCCTTCTGAACTAGAGTTATCAGAACGAGGCGGGCTTCCTTGCTCTCCAAGCATGTTGACTGGATTTTCTTGTGAGCTATCCAGAACAGAAGGGTACTCACTAGACATATTTATGTCACAAGGTACTTGTGCTACAAGCATGATCACAGGTATCTGCAAATTTATTGATAAGAGGTTGAGGTAAATAGAAACTAGCTGACGAACTAGCAAATGAAAGGTGCTTATAACTTACTGCTGTGTTTTCAATCGTTTTAAGGGAATCACTCCTAACCCAGTCCTGGTTTCCAAGACACCTTGCCGCATGCTAAAGAGAAACAAAAAAGACCTGTGAAAATCAGCTCAATTTTTTTTCCTTTGAGCACAAAAGATATCAAGATGTTGCATCCCAAGCAAGCATGCATGTGCAGTTATGCACATAGCCTAGTCAGAGAACTAGTGATAAGCAAACAGCTAAGTGCCAAAGGTCAGTACTTAGTAGTCGGCACGTTATCATGCCTCACAAAGATAGACAACAATTACACAACTTAAAGATAAACTTATCTAAACATGTCAGCCACGACTCACAAGGCATATAACAAAAGATCGAAACGATTTATAATGTTGCATTTATTTCCTAGCATAATTCTAACAAGAAATGTTGTTGAATGCTATGTTGTGGCAACTTTGGTGAAACTGTGAAAGGAATGCAATTTAAGACAAAAACACGCAGATGCAATCAACCATTAACATCTCAATATGTGTCTGATATTAGCACATTCACCTATTACATAATCCAGGCAGAAGACCTATTAGCCAGAGTGCATTACCTGGAGGCATGTTTCCTTTATGCCATTACGGCCTTCCAAAATTCCAGCTTCTTTAATAGGTTCCTGGAAACAGTTACGGCTTAGTTTTCATGATAGCAGAAATACAACTGCATTTGAGCTACCATGTTGAAAGTCATTGATAGTCATGCAACTCACCAGATTTCGAACTGGGGGAAGAGAAACCACAAGATCTACATCACTAGTTGGAAGAGCCAAACCAGTGGCATTCGAGCCAAATAGATTTGTACGTGAGCGAGGCCAGAGAACTTGTAGGCATCGTGTGACTCTTTTGACAGCCCAGTTTATATAGGGCTTTGTCACCAGATTCCCAGCAGCAACCTTACAAGGATTACAACTAGAATCAACATCTATCAAGGGAGGAATTTTACAGTAATAAAGTAAGGCAACATAGTAACTATTAATGATCCCATAGGGCACATTCATGAAGGTTGTGATGCAAAAGGCAGGAGATGAAGGAGAATACCTGCTTGCAGAATTGATCGATCTCTTCATGTAGAGCATTGTGCATCAAACAGAGTGACGCCTTGTGAGATGAACCATTTGACATATCAGGTGGTTGCAAAGGAACTGCAACATCTGGCTGCAAAAAAATATGTCAGGAAGGCGCAAACACTGCATAAGCAATACTTATCAAAATAGAAGGTGATTACTTCCTTACATGTTGATCATGAGAAAGGTGTGAAATCTTAACAAGGTGGTCCTGCAAAACAGTATCCTCAATTGATTGCACTAGTGTGCCAGTAGTAGTGCCTTTATTCACCCATGCAGGCCAAACAACTTCAGGACCATCCAAGCAATACTGGGCCCTATTGAATATTTTATCATCCGGAAACAAACTTCGCATCCCCCAATGCCTTGGACTTGAGCTGCCAGATCTAACAATTGGGAATCCACGTTTTCTTGACTCTCCAACAGGAGAAGGAGGGGGTGGCCGAGGCACGCGAGGAACACTAAGTACCACTGGTGATGGAGGTCTTCTTACAAGAGGTATATCTCTCCTGGCCGAAGACACACATGGGCTCCTGTGATCATGACCACCCCTAAAGTCAGATCTTGATAACCTTCGTGATATATTAGGAACAACAATTGGCCTCAACATTGCATATGGTAATGTATCTCCTTTTACTATTTCAGTGGCACAAGATGGACTCTTTGCAGACGAAGTAGTCTTATCTTCGGGACTGTCTTGAGTGGAAGATGGAGAATGCAAAGTTTCATTATTGTTGTCAGTCCCTGCCCTTGCGTGACAAACAGGCTGAGGGGAAGGATCGGAAGTTTCATTTTGGGAACAGAATGGAGTGGATGGTGGTGATGATGCACCATTCGCACTATATGTTGATGGAATCCCAACAGCTAGATCGTCGACAACTCGGCTAACATCTGCCTCATGCCAAGCCCAAGCACTGTCATCTGAACTAAGAGATGGTGGCCTCGAAAAGCCTGTTCCGGCAAGTTCTGCAGGACTCCAATACATCACGCCTCCACCAAAATATTGATTAATATCTCTTCCAGACACTGCATGGCCATCTGATTCTTCTTCAGAACACCAATAGCTTTCAGCATCATCGCCAACATCCGATGCGTTTCTTGGGTCACTATCACCAAAATATTTCCTATCTTTTTCACTACAAATGCCACCTCTTTGCATTAGTTGAGCAGGAAACCCAGGCCAGGCAGAAGACTGCATATGTGGAGCAAACACTGGATCATAACTTAATGCAGCATTCTGAGTCAATTTACCATAACCTCTGAAAACAGGAGGCCAATCAAAACTTAGGGGCATTGACAGAGAGGATAACATTGGATTGCACCCAGCTTCAATAGGCGAGCTTCTCACCTGATGATGGTTGGCAGGTAGGAAAGGCTGGTCAAATTGAGTAGGCCATCTGTAACCAACGTCAAGATGCAACCTGTCTGCTGCAGCAGGACGCTGTTGCATTTCAGGAGATACAAAGTGAGGTGCTACACTAGGCCACTCGTATGATGTTCCTCCCAGTAGGTTCCTGTTGAATGCATAATATTCACTTCCGCCGTTCTTCATTACTGTGCCATTGTCACTTAGAGCACTTTGGAGAATGTTTGCAGGAATGACTGATGGTAAAAGTTTATCGGTTTTCACTACAGAGTTATGATCCACGTGTTTCTCGTATCCTGCAGCAACAACACCAGGAGCAAGTCCGTGCAAAACTCCCTGTGTTATATCACAGCCAGCCTTATCCTGTGCAGTTCTTACCAAGGAGTCAGCAGAGTTTCTGCATGGATTACCTGATAAGACATTATCACTTCTGGAAGGTGAACACAAAGGTCGTTGGACCATGGATTCATTTAGACTAGTGCATGATGCCCCTTGCTCATTCATGCTGAAGTTATCAGGTTTTTGTGCACTCTGACAATGCTCTGTACTTATTGATGAGACAACTATAGAAGAACATAAGGTATCTTCCAGTTTTTTGCTGCTTCTGACGCCTTTATCTTCAGTTCCACCATAGGTACTTGAACAATTAGAGCAACCAGCTGCTTGAGGGATGTCATTACTGGAAGGCTTCACATGAGATGGGACACGAGGTGGAGACATGGCTTCTGCAGAAACATGAACACCACCTGCTTTCAATTTGCCAGGTGCAGGGTTCCCAGTTCTCATCAGATCAGAGAGTTTAGCTTTCCCTTTACGTTTGTTTTTCTTTTTGTTACATTGATTATTGCAGTCACCTAACCTGATAGCTTGGTCCTAATAAATAGAGTATATCACTCGTAAGCCGACATAACAAACAAGACATAGGATTGTGCAAAACTATGCTTACCACCACTGGCGTTGGTGCAATTTCCTTGCAAGGAGTTTCTTCAGAAGCAGGTCCGATAGTAGCGCCTCGAACAGATGGTGTACGCTGGTTCGACTTAGGCACAACCCTAGAATTTCGGCTTTCTGTGCTACTGCTTCCATTGTCCTGGAAAGAAGTCCTTGAGTCAGACTAGCTAACTTGCTCGGTGAAATATAGAGCCCTGTACCTAAAACAAAACTAGAGGAAGCAGATCATGATTGAACTATACCTTGGATGTCTTTGAAGAAGCTACTAGCTTTTTCGAGCTACTAGTTTTCTTCTTTCCTTTCCGAGAACTTCCACTTGTCTTTTCAACATCTTTCTTTTTGGGGGTATTTGATGCTCCGTCCCCAATGAGTTCATAATTTATACTTTCCGTCGACACCACCATGAGAAGTTTTCTTAATCTCATGAGTATAAGGTCAGCAACAGTGCCAGCTGACATTAATGAAGTGAGAAAGATTGCATCATCAGCACAGTAAGTAATTTTGCTCTTTAAACACACTATCTCCTGAAGCAGTAGCAATCTTTTTAATACTTTAGCAAAAGCAGGCTTCTTTTTACAAGACAGGATGCTTGCAACATCAGTGCAACCAGATTGATTCTTTCTGAAAAAAGACTGACGTGTACTTCCATACAAACTGTCTGCACCAAATGATCCAGATTCACCTACGCATAAACAGGATGTGCCGCTAGAAGCAACGTCTGGTCCTCCACCAATCTCATTAGCCTGCAAACTTGAGTTATTAGTATGTGACTTAGATGTGCTTGAGGCATAGCAACTTTCTCAGATTAACGGCACACTATAGCACCAACTTTAATGATTCTCTTCCTAAACATTAGCAGTATGTAAAACAAGACGGCATGGGGTGGCAAAGAGCTCAACATTTGTGCACGTGTCAGCACGGCAGGAGAACCTCAGCAACTAAAATATTCAGGATAACAATTTCTTCAGTCAGTAGTTTTTACATAAGCTAGAGATCAATTGTGGGTATGAATTCACTCTTTTCGTTAAATAATATAACATAATATTGAAATCCACCCTCCATTAGACGTACAGGGCTTCCCTAACAGAATGCTACACAATTCAATCATGTACCCTAAAATCATAGCATAGTCTTGAAATCATCATCCACTAGAAGTAGGAGACTTCCCTAACAAAATGCTAGAAAACTAAATCATGCACCCATGAGTAGCACCTTTGTTCTGTTCAAATATTTTCTGGGAGGTCTTTTTTAAAGTTTACTACATTTACTTACTCATCTTTACTTAAAACTGAATCTATGTCGCATTAGTTAACGCTAATGGGAGAAAAGTCAACCACTGACACTCTCTTACCCAGGAACACTACATAGTTATGAAACAGCATTTGGCTATGGAAAACAAAAATCATATTTATTTAACTCACTAATACATCCTAATTAGATCACACAAATGTTTCAAAACTTACTCATGTAAAATGAAAAGTAAATGTGTTACTGTCGAAGCTGAGTTTTCACTTATCCCAAAAACCATGCCAAAGAAGCTAACAGATAAAAAAAATGCAGCATTGTTCTGAAACATTTTCACTTTGCATATACAGACTAGCCTGAAATCAAATGCACACAACTGCGACATGCCGTGACCATACCAATCCACAGCCGTGAACAGAAATCATTTCAAAAATGCAGAGCAAGAGGGCATATTACCAGAGCTATCGCACTCTTGCCGAAGAAGGCTCCTGTGATCCTTGCTCTGACCCGCGGCTCGAGCCTCATCCACCAGTCCACATACCCCTTCTCCCTCCAGAAGGCGGTGGACGCCAGCCCAGCTTTCTCCTTGACGCACTTCCCAACCCTCACCGCCTTCTTCCCTCCGCCGCCGCCCCCGGCCGCCACGGCCGTGGCCCAGGACATCCTTAGCGCGATCTCCACCCAGTTGGCGACGAACTCCTCGATGACGTAGTAGCCCTTGGCCTTGAGCCAGGGCAGCTCGGGGAAGTCCTCGGCCGCCAACGCGGCGAGGTCGACCTCGGCGTCGGCGCAGCGGAGGAAGCTCCCGCCCGAGATCTCGTCCATGGCGGCGACGAAGGCGTCGAGGTCGGCCAGGAGGGGCTCGGCGAGCGTGATCGCGTCGGGGCGCGGCGAGGCGGGGGAGGAGGCGAAGAGCAGGGCGCGGGAGAAGAGGAGCTCGTGCGCGCGGGAGGCGGCGGCGGCGCGGGCGAGGAGGCCGCGGGAGAGGCGCGAGAGCACGGTGGGGGCCTCGGCGTGGGAGGCGAGCACGAAGAAGGAGGAGTGGCCGCGGAGGCGGAGGCGGTCGAGCATGGAGAGGAGCGCGCCGGCGGCGGCCGGGGAGAGGAGGGAGGTGGCGGCGGCGGCGCGGGACGGCGGCGGGAGGGTGGCGAGCCAGCGCAGGATCGCGGCGCGCGGGGAGGGGGCAGGGGAGGGGCTAGGGTTTGATGCGTGGTAGAGGGAGAGGTGGGCGGTGAGGGCGTCGACGAGCTGCTGCGTGGTGCGCGGCATGGCGGAGGCGGAGGCGGACGCCATGGTCGCGGTGGCTGGTCGGAATTGGGAGATGTGGAGCCGTGGAGGAACCACCACACCGCCTATGAATGCGCCTCGATTTTAGTTTCCTTTTTATTTTGCAGAGAGGTATATGTTTTGTCTTTTTTTGGTCTTTAGATTTGCTTTACCAAATACTGTAGTAAATTATGACTCCCTTCTTAATTGGCGATTTACACAAAAATAACACTTTTATGTAACAAAAATACAGACTGACCTTCCGCCCAAACTATTTCACCCATCACTGTGTGGCGCTCATGTCAACGGCGCCACTCGCCCATCCGACGTGGCGTGGTCGATGCTGATGTATGCTCGACTCTGACGTGGCTGGATGTGTGGCGCCGCTACTTATGTGTGGCGTCCGCGCCCGCACCAGCCCAAGCCCTCCTCTATTCTCCTCTTTGTTTCGGTTCAAGAAGAAGGCGGTCGGCGGTTCCTCCTCCTCCCCACCCTCTCCCCCCACCAAATCCACCACCAAATCATTAGATCTGCCCGGGCATTCTCTTCTCAATCCCTTCCTCAAGGTATTCTCCCTCGATCCCCATGTTTTCATCCACTAATTTCATGGATTATGCTTGATTTGGATATGAACCCTAGATGTGAAATCCTAGATTTGGATATGAACTCTATATGTGAAATCCTAGATTGTGCTTCAATTATGTATACATGGAACCCTAGATATGTATGTATGGAACCCTAGATATGTTTTTTTTGGAACCCTAGATATGAATGTATGTGTGTATGTATGTATGGAACCCTATGTATGTATGTGTTGAAATGCAAATTTGGAGCTTAGCAAATGCATTGTATTGTCTTACATATGCCTACTGTGTGCTTAGGAATGGTATGTCTTTGAAAAAAATCAAAAAAAAAATTGGAGGTATGTGTTGAAACCCTATGTATGTATGTGTTGAAAATGTCTAATACTCCCTCTGTTCCATTCTATAGTGCCTATAGTTTTTTGGCACGAAAATTAGCGCAAGAGTATTTTTTACACAAGACTCATAGCTAAACGATTTGAGATCAACGTAAAATTTGGGAAATCCATATCTTCCTAACTTACCATAATAAATTTGGGAGCTGAATGATTTGGGAGCTGAACGGGGAGGGGGTAATTGAAAAAAAGCTTAGCTACAACCTTATATTCTGAAACAAATGACAAAAATCTATAGGCACTATAGAAAGGAACGGAGGGAGTATTTGTTATGCACATGCATTCAAATATGTTAAATATGCCTAGTATTTGCGTAGGAAATGCATTATATTGTCTTACATATGCCTAGTATTTGGTTAGGAATGACTCATATTTGTTAGGAATGGCTCATAATATGGTGTATTTCTGGAAAAACAAATTAGGATGGTGTATCTCATAGATCAAGAGTATGACAGAGAACACCGGGCATATCATATGAAGGAAAGGGGGAAGGTACTAATATTTATTTTTGTTAACACCTCCTGTTTTATTCCATTTGATATGGCATAATATTATGTGTTAACACCTCCTGTTTGGATGTGCTTGTAGCCTCTTGTGCCCTTGAAGATTCGGTACCGCAGAAAAGTAAGTGACATGCCGTATGACGAGCGGTACACGGTGTTCATCCAGCCTACCGGTCTTCTCCCCTTCATCACGCTTGTAAGCGGGGGGGCGCCAAACATGAACGCCGCGGCACTCACCACCCTTGTCGACCGGTGGAGGCCGGAGACGCACACCTTCCACTTGAGGGCCGGCGAGATGACCCCTACTCTGCAGGATGTTTCCATGATCCTTTTTCTTCCTATTCAGGGCGAGTCACTGTGTATGAACACAGCTTGTGATGGGTGGCGGCAGCAGATGGAGAACCTTATTGGCCTGGCTCCTCCGAAGCCACAAGATAAAAAGGATAGAGCTCCCGTCGGCGCATCTTACCTTTGGATCAGGACTCTCTTTCGTACTTGCCCGCCAGAGGCCGACCGAGACACGATCAGGACATACACACGAGTGTACTTGTGGTATATGCTTTCGAGGACTCTCTTTGCTGACAGTGGTGGGAAGTTGGCCCATTGATGTTGGCTCAAGGCGCTTACGGTGTTGGAGCACCAGTGGAGTTGGGGAAGCGCGGCACTTGCCTACCTCTACCGACAGATAATGAATTGATATCTGTACTATTCTTCTATAGTAGTCTGCTAGATAAAGTTCTAACCAAATGTCTTATGTACGTAGTTGGACGAAGGTTGTCGCAGGATTGGGAGCGGCGGTATTGGTGGATGTTTACTCCTACTTTCTGTATGGAGCTGGGATCGCCTACCAGTTTGGAGGCCCAGG
Source organism: Lolium rigidum (assembly GCF_022539505.1). Taxonomy (NCBI): domain Eukaryota; kingdom Viridiplantae; phylum Streptophyta; class Magnoliopsida; order Poales; family Poaceae; genus Lolium; species Lolium rigidum. Next base: position 285,384,010 of record NC_061508.1, read on the forward strand.
ATACTCACCCAGAGGCCATGGCCTCATTACCGGATGAACCCTGATCGGGAGCCCACTTGGGCATACATTTGGGACAATGTCTCGGAGATGACGAGTGATCTAATTTTCATGTACATGCACTACACTGAGCAGCTGGACACTCTTACAGCTGAGCAGGTAACCGATCTCACCAGAACAACTGTTTTGCTATCTCTGAGCAGGTAACCGATAATTTGTATGTTGCAGGTGGATTGGGAGCCATATGGTACATATTACCGTATTGGCTCGGCGATGAGTGACCTCAACCCCAAGTGCTTGGAGGAGACGGGTTTCTGGCGTATGCGGTGCCCACTCATATGCATGTGGCTTGTTGAATACCACCAGCCGCACAGAGTGATGAGATAGTTCGGGTTGTACCAGGAGTGCCCACCTCAGTGGAAAGACACGGACCGCGCGCTCCATAGGTAAACCAAGTGAATCATGCGCTGCAAACTTGTTGATCATTGGAAGTGATATAATCTAACTTTATCCATTGTGCTCAATATCTTGCAGACTTGATAGGCAGCGGCAGAGGAAGATCACCAATTGGCCTATCCATCATAGGACTCACGTCACAACGTTCCAACACTGTTTGGAAGCGGTACGGAATGGCGGTCTTGTCCAGGTAGTCCTGTACGACGCGGTCGCTTTCAAAAACTATCTCCAATGGTTTCATCAAAACACGCGTATCGAGTTAGTGAACCACGCGTATGATGAAGACATCTTGGACGATCCCATCGCGTTCGATGAGGTTGCGCAAAGCCAGTTCTACAGGACTGCTCGAGTAGGCCGTTCGACTTCTATTGCTTCCTCCCTGAACTTCGTGGTAATGTATTCTCTCATTAACTAGTACATCATCTATATTGGCATGTGTTCTCTCAGTGTATAATATGTTTGTTACAGCGGACCGAGATCCAAAAAACAGCTGAGGAGTGCGAGGTTGTTTGGGATCAGAGCCATAGAGATGAAAAGCCTATTGGACCGATGCGACATTTCATTAAGGTATGATCATCAACTTTGAATGTAAGCTATTATCACTACAAGAAAAGTTCAAATACACAACGTCCCAAAATCGTCCACTAAGGCCCATTTTTCGTCGCCTATGGGCCTAACCCGACGATATGGGTTCTGTGGTCGAAACTGCGTCAGGCAAATTCCTACCACGTTTTTTTCGGTCCGTCGCGTTCGGGCGCCCTTCCGCCACGAAAAATCGGACCGTTGCAGATGTGTTTTCGGGAGCCCGTTGACTGCTGACATCATGCAAACTGACACGTGGCAGACGCCGTTAACTGGTAGTTAATGGGGTTAACCGGCCGAAATCCCGTGGTAGATGGTAGGCCCACACGAGGCCTGCCACGCCTTAAGCGGGCCGACCCATTTAGTTTGCGGGTCGGGCCAGCTGACTTAGTTTGACCGGTCAACTATATAGCTGGGCTGGTCCATTAGTTACGTGGGTCGGGCCTAACCCCTAAGGTTGACTGGTCAAAATTTAAATGGGCCGGCCCACTAAGCATGTGGGCCGGGCCGAATGCACTCGTTTGATCGGTCAACAGGCAAAAGGGCCGGCCCACTAGACATGTGGGGCCCACTTTCCTGTTATCGGGCCAGCCCATTTAACAAGTGGGGACCACCACGAAGCAAATGGGCCGGCCCAAGAAGTTATTGGGCTGGCCCAATTAGCATGTGGGTCCCACTTTCCTGCTATCGGGCCGGGCCATTTAGTAAGTGGGGTCCACCATAGATCAAGTGGGTTGGCCCAACAAGCTAGTGGGTCGGCCCAAAAAACACAGGTGGGTCCCACTTTCCTGTTATTGGGCCGGCCCATTAAACAAGTGGGGTCCACCATATAGCAAGTGGGCTGGCCCAACAAGATAGTGGGCCGGCCCAATAAGCAGGTGGGGCCCACTTTCATGTAACCGGGCCGGCCCAGTTATAAAGTGGGGTCCACCATAAAGCAAGTGGGCTGGCCAAACAGGTTGGTGGGCCGGCCCAATAACAAAAGTGGGGCCCACTATCGTGTTAACGGGCCGGCCCAAGTAGCATGTGGGACCCATCGGGTTAGCCCAATAAGTAGATGGGTCCCACTTTCCTGTTACCGGGCCGGCCCGGCTAGTGAGTGGGGTCCACTTAAAGCAATTGGGCTGGCCCAATAAGTAAGTGGGCCGGCCCAAAATGAAAGTGGGTCCCACACTACTGTAAGTGGCCGGCCCACTAAGTTGTAGGGCCCTGGTTGTTTGACTAGTCAACTTGCATTCTGGGCCAGCCCCGGATCCTGGTGGCGCGATCCTCTCCTCCCTTCCTCGCCTCGGCATCGCCGGGCAGGTGGTGATGGGGGCGGATTTCGTGATGCTCCTCCTCAAGGTCTGGGACCACGGCACCAAGGGCAGCGGCCCTGGATGGCGGTGACGGCGTCGACCTGGTGGCAGGTGGCGGGCGTCAGGTGCCGCTGACCGTGGCACCGCGGTGGTGGTCTTCTCTCTCGCCGGAGGAGATCGGCTAGTTGTGTGGCTATCCGTGGCGGATCTCGCGATCCATCGCCTAGCTCTCGATGGCGAGGCGCAGCTGCCGGTGAAAGCCTGCCCGGACTTCGGTCATGGCGGATGATGACGGCGCGTTTCGTCGTTACCTTGTTGAAGGCATTGTCTCTGCAGTCTGCGTTCTTTGTCTGGCTGCTCCAGGGGAAACCCTAGACCCGGGTCTCCTGGATCGGACGATGGCGTCGCGCAACGCCGTTCTCCCTGTTGGGGGTATCTTTTTGGAGCAAACAACGGATGGCGGTGGTGCTGAGTTAGAACGGTGTGCTTTTGCTGTGTCGTCGAGTCGCCGCGGCATGGTGCAGTGGTGTCTCGGGACAGATGCAGTGTGATGGATGCACGCAGGATGGTGGAGTCTGGCGCCGTGGCTGCATCGATGGCAGGCCTGTCATGGTCAATGCGATGATCTCTCTTGAAGATGGAGTCGAGGAAGACGGCGGTAGCAACTTCTATGGCGTGTGCGTTGGCGTATGCTGAGAGTCTGCTTGACTGGATGTGCTTCTCATCTGCTATTGGGCGGCCTGGGAAGGCATTTGAGTTTTTTGGATGATGTGAGTTGGTGAATTGTCACCCCCTTCATCCCTCTGTAGGTTTAGCGAGGTGGCTTCAAGTTTGATCTTTTGTATTGCTCTTGTAAGGTGTTATGAATAATCTAATAAGTGCATCCTTTGGATGCAGAAGCTGGGGCGATATTTCCCCCATTTCGAAAAAAAAATTCACTTGAAACTTCTGCATAAACACATAGTTATATGGCTTGGATGTATGGAAGTAGTATTTGCGGGGCCAATGCAAACATGGCACCGCACTTTGTAGTTGTTTTAGCATGCCATTGTTTCAGTGCACGATCCAGGTGCTACGGTCGATCAACATGCATGGTGTGTCTGCTTCACTGACGAGTGACAACAATCTCACGGACCGACCCACGTCTCCTAGTACCCTTTTCAAATTAAGGTAGATGATGGTGACATGGTTTCTTTTGTTATCACTAATTAATATCTCACTAAGCCATGGTAGTAGTTGTTGGGTTTTTTAACAGGACTTGTTGGTATTTTTTGGCTAGCCATTGCAATCAACAGCACATCGATCACTTTCCACACTCCATCAATGTTTATTGTGTGCATTCCGAAGATCATGACAAGTTGACAACATAAATGGACCCGTTAGACGACGAGAATTAGACGATTGTGATTACTTGATGGTGTGGATGGGCTGCATGTGGAGATAGATTTTCATAAATGAATTTCAGTGAGGTTTTGCTTTATAGGAGGATATAGTTAAGTGACTGCCACTTTCGCAATAAAATGAACTGGTTATAAATCTCATGTGAAAATAACCCTTCTACAATTTTGGTCCTAAAATAACCCTACTACAATTTTGGTCCTAAATAACAAGTGATATGAATTGGCCATATCTTGTCAAATCACAAACTTGTGGTACAAACCATAAAAGACCAAATGATACACTAGCCATATCGTGACAAAGCACAAATTTCCGGGATATAAACCAAACATTACCATAGTTTAATCCATCAGTTGATATGTAAATTTACTAGGAGTAATGAAATCCATAGTCAACCATTTGCAGAGCCCAGCAGGTGGCAATGATTTTGGGTCCGTTCTCTACCGTCACAAATCTAGGGCATTTACCATCTTTTTTCCTTCTAGAAATCTCACTGCATTAAAGGAACAGGGTTCCCATGGGAGATCTTGCGCAAAATCTTTTTTCAGGTAATTACATTTATAATTAACCACGAGTAAGTTACATGTCGTACACCGAAAAATTCCGGCAGGTGACTGTAGAATTAGTTTACACCAAGAATCGAAAATATGAACATCTTACAACAACAAATTTCCAACCCTATAAAAGCTAGGCGAACTTAGACAGGGACGGCTGCTTGTGGGGTCGGAGGAATCTGGTTCTCGACAGGGATCTCCGTGAACTCGGAAAGAATGGCCCGGAACTCGTCGCCGCTCAGCGTCTCCTTCTCGAGGAGCACCTCCACGATCTTGTCCATAGCCACACGGTTGTCCCTGATCTGTTGCAGAGCGATCTCGTAGGCCTGGTCTGACAACTGCTTAATGGCTGAATCGATGTCCAGTGCGAGCTTCTCAGACATGGAGTTCCTCGCCATCATTCTCATGATGACATCACCGCTCTGTGCTCCATCCATCAGAGACCATGGACCAATGTCTGACATGCCGAATGTGACCACCATCTGAAGAAGCATCGTGATCAGTACAAACCAGTGGCAAAGGTCAATAGAAAAATGTTTAAAAATGCTTTCAACTCTATAAGCATGTGCAGCACGTGAGTGTGCTGCATACTTTGTTCTTTGAATTCATTTAGCAGCCAGGCGCATCAGCATATAGGTCACAGCCATAAACAGTTCGGAAGGAATTGCATTATTCTTGGTACGGTTTTCTGCTGTTGTAAAAAGAGTAAAGTTCTACAATGTACCTGCTTGGCTAAGCCGGTGATCTGCTGCAAGTCACCAGCAGCTCCAGTGGTCACCTCAGAATCTCCAAAGATGATCTCCTCAGCAGCTCTACCACCAAGGCCACCAACGATTCTGGCAAAGAGTTGCTGCCTAGAGATGAGCGTCGGGTCATCCATAGGAATGAACCAGGTGAGACCACGAGCTTGACCTCTTGGAACCAATGTAACCTTTTGGACGGGGTCATGGCCAGGCGTCAAAGTTCTGCAAAGAGTAAAATGTTCATACGAACCCTGTTTATTGGAAACTTGGCATGGAAGTAGTAATGAACAAAGGGCAGACAAGCCTAAAACCAAAAACATACAGTATCTTTTTCAGAAAAAAAATTGAAACAAAGGCAAAAGCTTTGCTTTATCTATTAATTAAGAAGAAGGTGCCCAGTTTTTTAGAGGGAAACTGGGCCTACTACACCCAGCCAATGGGCAATTCATGCAAAAAGGAGATTGGAGTCTTTGCTGTACAAAATGATACAGAGTATGAAGTTTCCCCAACACTACCATTTCAGATCATATTAACACATTCATGCAACTTAGAACAGTATTTTAATGAACTAGAGGAAGTGCCAAGCAATTCATCCTAATCTAACCCAATCCTAATGAAATATTTAACAAAGTAGGAGATCAGCACAGATGCAGATTATCTCTTACCCGCAAACTGCATGCCCAACTTCATGGTATGCAACAAGGCTTTTGCTCTTGCCATCCGTCATGACAGTTCCTTCCATACCAGCCACTATTCTGTCGATTGAATCGTCAATCTCTTTTGAGGAAATTCCTGTCCTCCCACGTCGGCCTGCTAATATGGCTGCTTCATTCAGAAGATTCGCTAAGTCTGCTCCACTAAACCCAGGTGTTCTCATTGCTATGACCTCAAGAGAAACATCAGCATCAAACTTCTTGTTGCTACCGTGCACCTTGAGAATCTCAGTCCTTCCACGTACATCAGGAACATCAACACTCACCTGTGGAAGAAGTTAGATTGTAATGTCAAGGAGGATCCTTAATATTTAGAAATAGGTAAATGCTCTAACTTTCAATATACTGGAAGATAACTGAAGAACTGAACTAAACGAATTTATGAAGGTAAACATGTAGCTGTAACACTTATGATGGTAAGAGTATGCAAATAAGGTTTAGAATGTGCAAACGGAATCGAGAAAAATGTTAACCTTAAAAATAATCCGAAAGAAACTAACCTGTCTGTCAAAGCGTCCAGGTCTAAGTAAAGCAGAATCCAAGATGTCGGCCCTGTTGGTGGCAGCAACAACAATGATTCCAGTGTTCCCCTCAAAACCATCCATCTCAGTCAACAGCTGATTGAGAGTCTGCTCCCTCTCATCATTTCCACCACCAATACCTGTTCCTCTCTGCCTTCCAACGGCATCAATTTCATCAACAAACACGATGCAAGGAGCATTCTCCTTGGCCTTCTTGAAAAGATCACGAACACGGGAAGCACCAACACCAACAAACATCTCCACAAACTCGGATCCCGATATCGAGAAAAACGGCACGCCAGCCTCCCCTGCGATCGCCTTGGCAAGCAAAGTCTTACCAGTTCCAGGAGGGCCAACAAGCAGCACACCCTTGGGAATGCGGGCACCAACAGCGGTGAACCTCTCTGGCTTCTTCAAGAACTCAACCACTTCCATGAAGTCTTGCTTCGCCTCGTCAACACCAGCAACATCATCAAACGTAACACCGGTGTTGGGCTCCATCTGGAACTTGGCTTTGGACTGGCCAAAACCAAGGGGAAACCCAGGGCCATTAGGCCCACCCATGCCACCTGATCCTCTCCTTGACAGCAAGAACAGACCACCGATGAGGATAAGCGGGAAGGCCAGGTTTCCAATAAGGTTGAACAGCAGGGAACCAGAGTCCTCCTGCTGGTTATGCGCAGCAAAATCAATGTTCTTCTCCCTCAGCTTCTGGAGAAGCTCCTGGCTCACCCCGGGAAGCTGCACGCGAACCCTCTGCACACGGTTGCCGAGCTCGGGAGAGATCGCCTCGACGATGGCGATCGTGCCGTTCTCGAACAGGTCGACCTTCTTCACCCTGTCCTTGTCGAGGTACTCGAGGAACCTCGAGTAGGACATCCTCGAGGAAGAGACGCCCTGGTCATCGGCGAGAGCCTTCTTGGCGCTCAACAAGGCGGGCAGCCCGACTCCTCCGAGCGCGAGCTTCAGGAGCTTCCTCTTGGAGTCGCTTGTCTTGTGCTCCAGGGAGGCGGTCACGGACACCGGCCTGCCGCTCGAGGGGAGCGCCGCGAAGGGGAGCAGCCCTTTCGCGGCGAGGCTCATGGATGGCGCCATGTTTGGTCACTGCGGATGAGATGAACGGAGATTTAGTCAGGGTTGATCAGAGAAAGAGAGAATAATCGATGTGAAGCAAAATTTGCACGCAGCCGAGTACTTGTCCTAAGTTGAGCGCGTTCTGTCGTCGTTTCATTTCAACTGAATCAACGAATTCTACCATACAACTCTTAAACTGTGTCATCAATTACAGGAAAATACAACTCTTTTCATTTTGGACACCTCAGCAAACACCAGTCCTTAAAATGGTTCACGGCAACGGTATGGTCCACTACAGAATAGTTCGGCCTGGAGAACTAGAAGCGACCATTTTATTCCTTCCTCGAACTGCAAGCAACTACAGCTATCTATCCCCTGATTGATACTGATAGCAGCCTGTACTTTTCCGATTACCCTACTGGTTGAGATGAAGAAGCTAATGGTTTTCACACTAGAGTCGCATCTACTAAAACAAAGATTACGACCACGCATCACACGCGCTCTCCACTTGCCACACCGAATTTGTACCCCAGAAATCGCCCCAAGCAAGCATCCAGACGAACACTACACAGACACCCACTCCAAAACCACGGACATATAGAAGAAAAGGAAGCTGAAATCCGCAGGAGGGCTTAAGCAACCGGGATTGGAAGAGGGAGCAAGAACACAAATCACGGGAGCTGGGCTGAGACGCGGCACGCACCTGAGCGGATCGGGGTCTGGAGGGGCGGGGGGAGGACGTGAGGGGAGAGGAGCGAGGAGAGCGGAGTGAATAAGTAGTGACGAGACGAGGAGCAGAGATTTTTGCTCCTCCGCGGCGGGCTGCTGTCCTCCGGTGCCGCGCAGTTGCGTGGGGATTTCGGGAGGGGGAAGACGTGGGTGGCTCTGCTCCCACAGCCTCGATAAGGAAGAGATGAGCCCACATAGACGTGAACCAGATAGAAAACGACTACCTGGTTCAAGTGAAAAAAATGGACAAAAACTCAAAAAGGATTCGTGTTATTTTCTCGTGGACACTGGCGTCGGCCTCGTGGCTGGACTTGCGCTCACGCAAACTACTTGGACCCCTGTCCTGTCCTGTGCTCGTGTCGCCATGGTGAGAAACGAAACTGGACTCCCGGAGAAGTGCCAGTGGCTGCGGTACAATCAGCGGCTCGTAAGGCTTCAAAAACATTTTTATTTACTTGCACTTCAGACACGCTTTGTTCAGATGTAACATCAACATTTCCTGTTCTTTTGATTTGGATGTGTTACACACTCAAGTTGCTTGCTTCAGAAACCACACACAAAGAGAAACGCTGGCACCCGCCGACTAACAATTCCCCAGTTAGTTTTCTTTTTGTCCGACTCACTCATGGAGTGATGGGCTCGAATTGCTCAACTCTTCTTCTGTAACATTATGATGTCATTCTCTATCTGCGAGCAATACGCTATCAACTTACAAGGCAAAACTCACTCTTCACCAAAAGAGATAAGAAAAGGGGATAGAGGCAAGGTCGCAGGAGCAAATTGCTCAGGATGTTTACACTGGGATCCATATGCTTGTACGGGACTATGGTTTGCAAAAGCAGCACTGTTTCACTGGTCTAACGGGATGCGTCGAATCTTGGACACCAAGTGGGCGGTGGGGAGGTCCAGCTGGCTCCCACCGTCCGATTTGATCAGGCCGCGGACCTGGTCTCTCGGGGTCGAGATGCACGCGTGGAAGGTGGAGAGGAACGGAGGGATCGGCATCGAGAGCGCAGAGAGGACGTTGTTCAGGTACTCGATGTCCGCGGCGAGCTGCAGGGCGCCTCGGTCCGTGATGTAGTGGATCCCGCGCAGCTGCTCCATGAACAGAGCAGTGGCACCCTCAGCAACCTGAGACATAGAACAAAGGTCAATAACAAAAAAAAAAGTTCAAGGTTCAGTGTATCGTTTTGTTAAACTGCGTTGCGTGTATTAGCTAATACACGCTTCCTTTACTTAATTTGCAAAATTAAGCATCGAAGCATGAACGAATTTGTCGACGGCATATTTTACTTGGACGGTCTTGTTGAATATGCTAAATCAAGATCATGTGACTTCAAATATACCTTGAATATCCACTCTGTGGCAAAGAACTGAGCCTCGTCGTTACCAGTCTCGCTGCCCGAGATGCCTTCAGCAAGTGGCTCCAACTGCTGTGGTAAAGTGAGGAGATACTCCCCCACGCTGGTAACATATGCTTGTGGGTACGCACTGAAGCTTGGCAGAGGAAGACCACCTTGTTCCTCGACGGATGACCAGATTGGGAGGCGAGAAATCTCACTGAGACGCTGCCGGACTTTAGATATGAGCACATCATATACAAGCTCATTTACTTTGTCTGAGAAGGCCGCAACCCTTTGTGATGTGACAGGCAGAGCGTGGAACCTTGGATCTTTTGACTGTACAACAGAAATAATTTTCTTTAAATGAACAGAGGATGAAGGCAAATAAAATCATATGTGCAAAAATTAAGCCAGATTTAGTTCTATGCTACAGTTGTATAGTAATAATAGTGTAATACAACAATAAAGGAAAGCTACTGCCAAATTTCCTATGAAGCAAGAGATTCTAATCAAACCCTACAATTCTACTCCATATGTTTGAGGTCATATCATTCAAGCGCATATAGACTTGCTAAAGAACAGAAACAATGTAGCAAAACATATCATCAAATGATCAAGCATACATAATTATCAAGCACAGAAATTTTGTCATGTGCTAGAACATAGGAATATGCTGACCAATTGCAACAAGAATATGCAATCTAGACCATCAGATCAAAAGTCAAATAACTCAGGACTTCAAGTGCTACCTAAATAAGAGGCTTTATCTACCAAGTTGAATTTGGTGATGACTGCAGAACTCGCATCATCTTGCAAGTTCAATCACTAGTGTATTCAGATGTACAGTTGCAATAATAGAATCAAGTGAAGACCCCTGTGTTGTAACCTTAAATGAAAGAAATTTAGAAGCTTATAACTTGCCTGTTCTAGTACGGTGAAGAGTTTCTTAGACTTGTCTGGTAGATTAGTGAGACGAATGGTTGCAATATCAAGTGCTGCCCTCCCACCCAGGGGTACTCCCGAATTCTCATCAGCAGCCCCTGAGGGTGATTTATCCATGCTAGAACCAAATCCAGAAACAGAGAAGTTTGTTCCAATCCTCGCAAGAGTAGCCCTTAAAGAAGCTTCAAAAACTGAGGTTCTGCTAGTTAAGCAATCAGCAACTGTAAGAACCTGCAAAGCACCCTGGACAATAGACCATTCTTCCTCTTCAGAAACATCCACCGGTCGTGGTGCTTCCTTTTTCTCCAATCCTGAATCTCTTTTTGAGGAATCACTATGTGCGGTATTATCCAGCCCACATACCGTTCTCAGGGACTTTAAAGTTTCTTGTAGATTAGATATGTACTGCAGCATGGTGTCGTCAAGAGCCAGTACCAATTCATCTGCCTCTGATCCGCCAGTGAGACTAATGCATCTCTCAACAGCTGCTTCAAGAAGTACTATCATTTGTGGGATGGATTCCTCCATTCTACGGACAGTTTCACTTAGCTCTATACCCTGTGCACCTACACCACGGGAGATAGCCCCACGGATATCTATGCCTGTCATCGCAGCAGAAAGTACAGCACGCTCCATCTGCCCGTACCTAATGACATGAAAATGGTATGCAGAAAGCGTTATACATCAAAAGCAACAAGTTGTCATAAATACAGGTGCTGACAAGATGCACATAACTTTATTTTCCCTCTCCGTCTTTATTTGATAAAACAACTCAAGCGCTTACCTCACTTTGAAGGTTTCATATGGGGTATAAATAGCTTTTAATGTATTCAGCACAACTCCAAGATCTGATTCTGAAAATAAGTGCTGAATGTTCCTAGCAAAAGTGCCAGTCATGTTGTGCAATTCGATTAGTGCGACAAGATGTTTATTCTGCAACTTGGTGCTTTTTGGTAGGTCACCAGATATAACATCCAGTACACCTGGAGATAGAGAAGATAAATCAATTATCTAAGGAACAAAATTAATACTATGACAAATAAGAAAAAGACTACTGACTTATCAAATAAACAAACAAATATGCAACACATACCTTTTCCAACAGATCTGGTTTCAGGAACAGCATCTCCAGTTGCTACATTAACACGAGAGACAAAACTTGAATTCAACTCACTCATGGTCTCAACAAGTACTTTTGGGACTAGTGATCTGTATTCTTCAGGGAAAGCAGTCGAGCACCTGTGAGTATTAGCATTTTAGAAGACTCGGTTTAAAGACAGAGTTCAGTGGTGCAAGCATTTTTTTGTGGCCCAGCTTTGTTCAACTAATGTACAAGCACAAGTATTTGTGAACTAAGAACAAAAAAAAAAAGCAGGATCCCGTTGACATACCACTTCCACTCTTGTTCAAGGTAAAGCAGTGTCTCATCATAGAAACTTGGCAGCCAGCTCGAGAATGAGGTACTAGAGATTTCACCACCACGCTTTTCCATCTCTATCCTGTTGGCTCTTTGCTTTAGGTCAAAATCTTCCCAAAGTTTCTTCAGAGGCTTGACATGGATCTTAGTGTATTGCACCTCCAGTGACTTAAACCTCCCAATACGCGTCAATATACCACGAAGATCTTGTACAGCATCAACCTTTCCACCAAAATTGCACAGGGACAGGTTCAAAATAAAATAAAGATGTTTCATGCAGTGCTAACATAAATGAGCTAATTTGCGGAATAGAAACCTTGCGGTTAGAAAGGGCATCCAACAAACGGGGCTGAACCATTTCATCCAGCCTTTCTTCCAATACTTCAAGTTGCTTTCTCACGTTAGCAAACTCTGCAACCTGAAAGCAACATTTACTAAGCTAAATGAATAGGTACTGTAATATGCTTGATTAGGCAGAGACAGGGGAGAGTACAGTACCTCCCCAACTGCTGACAAGCAATGTCTCATGGTTGCCAGGGTTTCTGCAGCTTTTGGAAGATCACCACTCGAAAAAACATCCTCAACACTTTGGCTCAACTGAGCTAGTCCAGCTGCATCCTGTCATTCCATCCAACACTCTTACAATTATAATATCAGAACTTAACACTGAGTAAAACAGGTAACTCCAGTGGCATGTGACATGTCATGGTCCAAATATACCGTTATAACATACCTGCAATGTCGTGTATGCAGCTTCCATGCGTTGTTTCACTGTATCAATTCGTGCTAGCGCAGTTATTGACTCAGCAGATGAGCCCTCCGCCTGGTTGGAGAAATCATCATAACTACTTGGTTAACAACCATATTTCTGAAATGAAGCTACAACTGTGTGTCAAATTTGTTTACGATACATGCACGTATGATGTAATTCCGTTGACATATACTTCTCAATGTTGCCATTCGAATTAATGAATCAACAATATCAAATTAATCTGGCATGAACTAAATGCAGCTGTATTCAACAGGAGGTAAAACAAAACGTTGTTGTGGTCATAGAGATAGACGGTTACATTAGAGTCAGAAGTATACACTGCATAGGTGAGCCCACGTTAGGTCATGGAGAATTTTCGGTAAAAATCAGCGATCATTTAACATATTAATCATTCGATTTTGCCTTCAGGTGTGGAAGTTTTCTACTTTAATATTTCTCTATCCTAGACCTCAATGTTTTAAGATGAGAAATATTTTGCCAATATGAACAACCATCCTCAAAGTTTTGGACCCACAGTCACACTGGGGGAAGAATATTACTGTTGCATCTCTTTCAACAAGATGTTGAAGATGTAGTTAGCTACAACTTCCAGTGTAGGTATCAGCATTTTTTTGGGCGATACAGGTTCAGGTGTAGACACACAGTTTATATACACTCCAGGTTAAGTTCTTAGGTCGTATGTAATTCATACAGTGTATAATCAGAGTTTCAATGTGCATTATTGTGATGTATACCTACAAAACAAGATAGTATCCCAGAATAATAATATTTTCTTCTTCATTTTTTTGTAACTCAGGTACCAAAATCTGGTTGGGTTTTACTAAACCCAGGAAACTTACGGTAACAAATTCCAAATAGCCCAAACTTTGTATTTCCCTTGTTCTATCTTAATGAAGTTCGGCACAGGCCCTTCGAAACAAATTCCAAATAGCAACAAGGGAGACTCTGAAATTAAATCCAATTAAAGCTTCGATTCTGGATTTGGCACTATTTTGTGTACTTTTATCTAACATTACGTTATGAACATAAATGGTGTGTATACGGCAAAGACCACACGGTTACACAGGCAGAACTGACTTGACTTGATACGGAATTTGAGATCTAGATCCAACTGTACAAATGGTACGGATAGCAGAGACCGAATTATAAGCATAGATCAATCATAACAATATCATGCTCAAAGTGAACCATAGCTAAATCATTCCCAAACCGAATCAGAGTGTGTGAATCAGGCCATTCGCACGGATGAAGTACTCCTTAAACTAGTCCAAATTCATCTCGATTTCGCGACAGTACATGCGGTGGCGGCGCGTGAGATCCAGATCCGACTGGGAACAGCAGCGAGGGGTAGGGAATGGCGGGCGGGCGGGCACCTACCTGGGAGAGTGACTGGAGGACGGACGCGACGTGGGCGCGCAGCGCGACGGCGTCCTCGCGGAGCCTGAGCGCGTCGCGGCACGCGAGCGGGACGCGGCGGAGCGCGTCGGCGCTGTCCCGCTCGAGCGCGGCCCCGGCGTCGTCGGCCGCGGCGCGGAGCCGCTCCTCGGCGTCGGCCAGGAAGCGGTCGAGCGGCTCCGACGGGTGCCGCGCGTCCAGCGCCGCGTTGATCCACCGCTTCGGGTCGAACCCCTCCGCCCCGAACTCCGACGCGTCCACCACCACCATTTTCGGCGCCGCGCACCGAGCCGCGCGGGTCCCCCGCTGGGCCGCTAGGACGGCCGCTCCGGCTCCTCCCCGGCGCGCGGTGGCTCGTCGGAGATTTGAACGGGATTCGTGCTCCGGGAGTTGCTGCTGCTCGGCTGCTCGTCTCCGCGCGCCCTCACTTGTCACCGAAGTAACGACCACGATGGCACGGGGACATCTCACTTGCGTTTTCTCATGGGGAAAACGGATTCCTTGGGCGTCTTGTGCACAATTCGCAGGCAGAGTCGTGCAGTCCGTTTTCCCTCAGGGAAAGCAGAAATTGAAAACGGTAAGACATGTCCAATATTTGTTTTTCCTCTTTATATGATGCAAAATTATCTCATGCTCAATATTTGTTTGCCTTCTTGGCTTGTTCTTGCGAACTCTTGAGGCAAAGCTTTTATCTCCATTTATCTCCATTTAGAAAAAAAACAAAGAAACATCCACACAGCACTGTTCATACAGCAAGTTCAGAGGTGGAGAGCGAGTTGCAGATTCCACGGTGCACCACCAGTGAACAGAAGGAAATCAAAATAACAAACGACAGGGACACAGAACTGCATAAACCGGTGAACTTCGAAATGACCACGCCTCAGGTGAAATTTCAACACGATATGGCCAATAATGTTAAGGCAGATCCACATTTCAGAACTCGCATTGCATAAGGTGCATTACATTACAGTGGATTGTACACCAGGCTGGATTATCCAGCTTATTATTGCCGAAACAACTCACCAGTATCTTAAGCATTACACGATAATACATATTTACATCAACACACACATATCGATGTATACACACAAAACCCATCTTGAGCTACTACACCCCACCCTAGGGAAAAGAATTGCTTGGAGCACACAAAACTGGCTATCTACACCAACTTGATGAGCAAAACTAGCCTAGGGTTAGAGCATATCACTGCAAGCTATACAAATGCCACTGAAACAACACACCGAACATCCATAGAAGTCCCGGACCAGCCGTCTGTGAGTCATTACAAGGAGAGCACAGGTGTCCTGCGAAACGAACAACTGAAGCTTCTATGGCGAACAGGCTAATGCTCACTCACTTGTTACCCTGAAAATGTTAAGGCTCTTTGTTGAGATGCGGTATATAATATGTCACAACACATATATATGTAGAGGGACTGAAGTGTTACATGGATGGCAGATGGTGACTCTGAGATCCAAGACTTCCCATGCTTCCGGACTTGGTATCGTCTTCATCAGAACCATACGACGAGAGCAAATTCCGCTACAATCAGAGGGTGAATGAATCAATTAGATTTTCAGAACAGCACATCAGAATAAATTCATCGATGATTCGATTTTCAAAGTGTATCAACATGTGGTGTATATTGAGGGTATCGTTGGAGACCAAAAAAAGTAACATGTTTTCAGAGTTATCTAGTAATATATGTTTGTGTACTGCTTAAATGATCATACAGTATTACAAAATTATGGCAATCAATCATCACTCATCAATGTGGTCCGACCCCTCCCCGGACCCCACGCAAAGCAGGAGCTTCATGCACCGGGCTGCCCAATCGTCACTCATCAATGAAATGCTAGAGAAGAGATGGACGTTCTTCAGCACAAGTTAATAGTTCACAGGTAACTGCTGAATTGAGAACTACCAGGAAGTTCAGAAACATATTCTGATTGCAATCCTTAGTATAATATATGTGTCAAGGTAGGGACAAGTATTATTCACTGAAGTTACAAGATTTTGTACCACCAAGAACTTGTGGGGCAGTCTAATGAAATTACCTAGTTAATTAACATTTTTAAAAAAAAAATATCTACTACAAACATGGAACAAAATTTCAGCTAAAAAGAAACATGGAACACTGGCTAGAAGACCATTTCAATTATTTCTGTGAAGTGCAGAAATAGAATACCAAAGAGTTACATGGTAACAAGATGGTGATATTAATATCTGAAAACACTATTATCACCGGAATCACTGAGCTGACTAAAAGGAATGGCAAACCATAATTACAGTACTGTAGAAGCATTTGAACACACCATAAGATGTTGAAAGAGAAGACAAAGCTTACATGGGCCTCAAAGTCTGGGCTAGTCAAGTTCATCGATAGATTTCTCATCAGCAGCAGTACCTGCAGATTAGTCCACTCAACAGATCAATATTTATCACCAGTGAAACAACAAAGTTAGTGCAAACAAATACAATAATCATATTCATAGTGATGAGATACATGAATGGGTAACAATGAAATGCAGTAAACGTGAAACTAAACCAAAAGGGAAGAAAGGACTCAGGAGTCAGAACTCAGGACAGTGTAAAAAATAAGGCAAGGAGAACAGAGGTCAAACACAAATGCATGCAGTCAAAAAACAATATTGTGTATCTGGATGATTTTATCAACTGGTTTTTTATCAACGAAATTGGGTTGATATTTCTTAAATTTGCAAGAGCACTGTGAAATGTTAGGACCATGACACTTATCTAACATCATCACTGCAAGATTTTGTGAACTCTAGAACATTGTAAGTGATATTTTATGTTCAAACCATGCTCTCAAAGAGAGTTGCAAAGTTTACAACAGCACCTCAACGTTGCACTCTATTTACTATCAGTATCATATATAATCAAAAGGCATGACTACTGACTCTTCTTTGAGTCAACAACTGTTTCATAAACAATAACGAAAGTAGCAAAATGAGACTGTAGTAACACATAGAGGCATAGAGAAGATAGTGCCATTTAAATAGGAAGGCATATAATTGTGAAATGGCAAAGCTTTTTAAAAGTAGACACTCCAGAAGACGTACCGTTTCCACATCAATTGGATCCATCGCCTTTAACCTCTGCAAATGTCCACTCTTATCTGGATCGAATACGCTTCCAAGGAAGTTGTATACTTGTGCAAAATCTGGCATAGCTGTGTGTGTAACCACGGAGCAACAAAAGTAAGGATACAGCGATAGAAGCCGACTCTAGTTTCCCAACGATATCTCTACTCCAGGGGATATTTATCATTGCATTAAATTATCATATATGTTGAGAACTAAGCTGATGGCCTAGATAACTGTTGCCAGGATGGATTTGCATACTGTACGCTGCATAATTGAAAACTCACCACGGAGTGGAGGAGGCGCATTTTCTTGTTCAACTGCTTCAGAAGTTGGCCAGGTCCCAGATTGGCTCTCTATGCTACTAGAGCAGTTATTTGTTGCAACAGCACCTGGACATATCAAAATTGCAAACCTTAGCATTTCCTCCACGAGCCATTAGTATTCAATCAAGAAAATGACAATAGTACATAACAGACCTTGCGTATGACTTCCACTCAAAGGTTGAACAAGAGCATTGTCCCATGAAGGTGCCATGGCATTTGTATTGTTGTTTGGAACAACCATAGATGCATCCATAGACATAACAGCATCCTGATCCTGATGATGATGAGGAGGAGGAGGTAGTTGCTGTGACACAGCAGCTTGCGATGCTGCAGGGGTTACATTAATTTTAGTTTTCTAAAAAACAAAAAGTTACGCTTGAGATGCAAATGGCAAGTATCACCTTTAGAGGCTTTCTGTGGATATGGGTGGGCCGCCTTACGCTTCGGCCGGGGTGGGGGCAAATGCTCCCCTGTACCATTCTTCTGAACCTTTAAGAAGTACTTCTGCGCATGACTCCTTATCTGCAACAGGGAATGCGCAGTATGTCAAGAGGATTTAGCTCAATGATTTTATTAAATATTACTTTGTATTATAGTTTGTCATCTAGTATTCAACACTTCAAATAGAACTCAACTCGTTTCACTTAAAGGTGTGTGTTGCACAGAAGGGCATAACTAGAAGTCTAAAACATTCAATATTGATCAAATTGTGCAGTAAACATTTGGAACGGCGGGTAAAAGGAAATACTATGATAGCTACTACAAACTATACCTGTATCACAGTTTTTGAGCCAACAAATGCTTCTATCTTTTTCCAATCACGATCAAACCTATAGCAGAAAAAAAGGGAGAGGCAGAATTTTAAGTTAGTTATATGCTCGCTCACTCCTATAACTAACAGGACTAAACAGACAAAAAAGAAGAGGCCATTTTGAGTTAGTCATATGCTCGCTTACTCCTATACCTAAGAGGACATAAACTACTGCAGCTGAATCCCGGTTTTTTTGCTGTTTCCAGCTGCGCAGATACAGCATCTACTCCAAACAAACCCAAAAGTAGCTAAAATATGGCAGTGCGAGTAAATAATCAAGCACCCGCATCCCATAACCCTGGGTTGGGGTGACAACAATTGGACATTAATGACATCCATCTCAAATCCCTTGAAACAACAAGCAGCCAATGGAGCACGCATATATCAGACTAAACGGCGCACCCTTACCTAGCTCCAACATTGTTACCACATTTCAGCCCGAAAGTGAATCTAAACCCAAGATCCTGTGAATTACCCAAAACGCTAGTCATGGATGGAAGTGCCGGGGCAAGTTTAACGAAAAATCCCACCATTCAATTCGGCCAACAAGCCAGCCGAACCAGCAATCGAATCGCACCACTGGAGAAAACAAGTTTCAAGATGGTAAAAAAGGGAGAGGCAGATTTTAATTTAGTTATATGCTCGCTCACTCCTAGAACTAACAGGACTAAAGACAGCTAACAGAAAAAAAGAAGGAAGAGACCATTCTAAGTTAGTTATATGCTCGCTCACTCCTATTACTAACCGGACTAAAGAAGCTAACAGAAAAAAAAAAAGGAAGAGACCATTCTAAGGTAATTATATGCTCGCTCACTCACTAACAGGACTAAAGACAGCTAACAGCAAAAAAGAAGGAAGAGGCCATTCTAAGTTAACTAACAGGACTAAAGACAGCTAACAGAAAAAAGTAAGGAAGAGACCATTGTAAGTTAGTTATACGCTCACTCACTCCTATAACTAACAGGACTAAAGACAGCTAACAGAAAAAAAGAAGGAAGAGACCATTCTAAGTTAGTTATATGCTCGCTCACTCCTATTACTAACCGGACTAAAGAAGCTAACAGAAAAAAAAAAGGAAGAGACCATTCTAAGGTAATTATATGCTCGCTCACTCACTAACAGGACTAAAGACAGCTAACAGCAAAAAAGAAGGAAGAGGCCATTCTAAGTTAACTAACAGGACTAAAGACAGCTAACAGAAAAAAGTAAGGAAGAGACCATTGTAAGTTAGTTATACGCTCACTCACTCCTATAACTAACAGGACTAAAGACAGCTAACAGAAAAAAAGAAGGAAGAGGCCACTCTAACTTAGTTATATGCTCGCTCACTCCTATAACTAACCGGACTAAAGACAGCTAACAGAAAAAAAGGAAGGAAGAGGCCATTCTAAGTTAGTTATATGCTCGCTCACTCCTATAACCAACAGGACTAAACACAAACTATTGAAGCTGACCCCTTAATCAGATAGATACAGTTTTCCTGCTCTTGGTAGCTGTAGTCATACATCATCTACTCTAAACAGACGGAGAACGGGAGAAGTAGCTAAAATTATTATGCCATAACGCTGGTGTTACAATAAATAACCAAGCGCCCGCATCCCGTAACGCAACCCTGGGGTTACAGCGATTGGACATTGATCGCATCCATCTCAAATCCCTTGAAACCGCAAGCAGGCAATGGAGTGGGCTTATAGCAGACTGAACGGCGCACCTGCTGCTGCTTCCCCTTGCCTAGCTGCGTCATTCTTTCCTACCTACCACATTTCAGCCAGGAAATGAATCTGAACCCGAGATTATGTGAACTGCCCAAAATGCTAGTCACGGATTGATGTGCCCCGGGCAAGTTTAGCGGGTTCTGCGAAAATCCTACCGTTCTATTCGGCCAACAAGCCCAGCCGTAACAGCAATCGAATCGCTCCACTGGAAAAAAATGTTTCAAGATGGTAAAAATTCGACCTTGAGCTGACCAGATGCACAGGACCGAATAAATCCCCACGGCCGACACACGAGACGCGCGGAGAAACGTACTCGCCGAATCCCAATCCGACGGAAGACCAGCGGACTCACTGAACTCGGAGCGAGGGTAGAGGCGTAGGGGAGGGGGCGGGAGGGGAGATTGGGGGAACGGAACTCACAGCTGCAGGGCCTCGAGGAACTTGTCGTGCTCGGGCTCCGTCCAGCTCTCCCTGGACTTGGTGATGGTGTATGGCTTCCTCACCTTGGTGGCCTCCGCCGCCGCCGCCGAAGCCGACGCTGACGGCACGGCCATCGGCGCCGCCAGCTGCTGCTTCTGCTTCTGTTTCCCTCCGCCGCCGTCCCCGCCGCCGCCGCCGACGGGCGCCGCGGCCGCGGCCTCGAGCGGGTTGGGCGTCGTGCTCATCGACACCATCCGCCGGCGGGCCGCGAATCCGAATCCGAACTGTAGGAGTAGCTAGGGTTTCCGCGACGAGATGCGGCTGCTGGCTGGTGGCGCTGGGGAGATGGAATGGAATGGTGGGGTCTGGAGCTGGACGGGTCACACTTTGCTGGTGTGGCGCGCGTGTCAGGGAGAAATGGGCCTGGACATAGTACGATGCGATGCGGGTCGATGGCTGCCTCTATACGCTTCGGGGTTGTTCGGCTGCGGTCCGGAGGGCCGCCCGTGGCCACAAGCGTGTCCTGGTCGGTCGGCTCGCGTTACCCGATGCTACACGTGTACCGGTGGCGTGCGGCCGCGGCGCCGGGAATGGTGCGCCTCCGAAAGTCTCTTGTGCTGTGTTTGGATGCACTGAATTGAGCTTCGAATTGAATTGGCAATGGAATACCAAATCAACCAATTCAATGGAATACCATAATTGTTGTTTGGATGCGCATGGCATTTGTTTGCAGAATCAATAGAACAATGGAATTCTAAAACCTGTTTGGATGCACATTGTGTGGAATTGATTTTTTTTTACTTTGAACAATATATATTGTGTAATATGAATGAAAATAAACATGTACATCCGAATGTTTCAATAATATTTGTCACATAACATGTTTTATTTCGAGATGAACAAAAAAAACGAGAAAAATTTCTGAAAAAATGAGTTGGATCCGGATCGGGAGGCAGACGGTGCCACCTTCGTCGGTGGCGTCGACCCGGGGCTACACCGCCGACCTCCCCGAGGAGCTCCGGCCGTCGTCTTTGGCCTGCTCGGCTCCGGCGACCGCAAGCGCTGCTCCCTCGTGTGTCGCCGCTGGCTCGCCGCCGAGGCCGCCTCGCGCCTCCGCCTCGCCTTCGACGCGCGGGCCCCGCTCCTCGCCGCGGCCCTCGGGATCCTCGACCGCTTCTCCGCCGTCTCCAACCTCGCGCTCAAGTGCGACCGCCGCGCCGAGAGCGTCGGCGACCCGACCCTGGTCCTCGTCGCGCACCGCCTCGGCCCCGGCCAGCGCCGCCTCAAGCTCCGCTCCCTCCGCGCCGTAACCGATGTCGGGGTCGACGCGCTCACCTCCGCCGCCGTTAACCTCCGCAAGCTCTCCGTCGGGTCGTGCGCGGGCAGGAGCGAGGCGGGCATGAGCGAAGCGTTCCTCGGCTCTCCAATTCGGAGCCAATACGGAGGTCCGACCCTCTGAATTGGTACCCAGGTAAGTTAGCCGCGCGGGGGTGCCCTCGGAATTGGTCCGACGATTCCAGGATCCAATACCGAGCGCAACCAAACAACGGAATTCGGCTATTTGGACCTCAATTCCAATTCCGAGCCTCAATTCAGTGCAACCAAACAGAGCATTGGGGTTCTCCCCGTTCTCGTCTGCGCTGGCCAGCCCGCGGCCCGCCACCGTTCGATCTAACGGCATCTCCAACCCTGCGACCCGAACGGACGCGCTGGACGGTCCGTTTTAGCCGTTTCGGTGGCCGCGTAGACACCCGGACAGCGTCCCGCGTTCGCGTGTTTGTTTGGATCGCACGCTGCGTCCAACGCGGTGATCCAAAAAGCCGTCATGTGATTCGTCTTCAACGCGCGGCGCTGCGTCATGGCAGGCCTCGACGGGACAGCAATGGCGGGCGGCAGAACGCGCGGGAAAGTTTCCGCGCGCACTAGGCTTTCCACGCGCGCGAAAAGGCCATGGGGCGCGCTCGCGTCCAAGTTTCCCGCCAAGACCGCCGGCTATAAAAGACGACGCCGGCCTCACAGACCTCACATTCGCTCCGCCGTCCTCTCTCCCTCTTACTTCTCCGGCACCCTCTACACCTCCATCGCCATGCCGCGCACCCTGCAGGCCACGTGGGCCAAGCTCTCCCTCGCCGCCCGGGCCAGGTTCCCGCGGACGGAGGAGGAGGAGCGGGCGGACGCGCGTTGGGTCGCCAACGAAGAGGCGCTCCGCGTCGCTGCCGAGGGGACGACAAAGAAGGAAGAGGACGCAGAGCTGGTGGAGGCGGCCGCGGACGGCTGGTACGAGGCCGCGCAGGAGGAGGCGGAGCCCGCCGCGCAGGAGGAGCCCGTCGACGCTGCCGACTTGTTCGACGACCTCGCGTTGGCCAACATCAACGTCGCCATCGAGGAGCGTCTCGCCGACCTCACGCGCGCGTGACGAAGGAGCACGAGGCCACCTGTCGGGCCGGCCGCCGCCGTTTAGGCGACCTCCTCGGCCAAAAGAGCCAGCTCCTCGCTATGCGAGCAGCCCACCACCTTATGCAGCTGCCCTCGCCCGAGCGGTGCACCGGGAGGCTACTGCGTCGGTGGAGCGCGGCCGCCAAGAGCGCATGCGCCGTCGGGAGGAGAACCGCTGCGGTGACCCAGCATACCACTGCATGTTGTAGTATACAAGTCGTTGATATGATCTTTATGAAGGGACTTCTTCACAAATATCACATCCCTCAGAGTGGTACAACAGAAATATTGCAGGTCATAACAATCAAGATTATATTACAATCACAGCCATAACAAGTTGGTATTCTCACAGGTCCGATGAGAACACCCTAAGATACTACTTAAGTTCATTACAAGCCAGCAGAAATAGTAAAATGAGCTCAGCAACTTATTTAGGTAGTTTCTACGCTGCTCGGTTCTATGTCACTAGGGTATGACACTACTCCTCCGCCTCATTGTTGTCGGGCCCGTAGACTATCCCATAGTCCACGCCTTCCACTCCTCCCGACAGATCAGGTTCTTCATAGACCAGCTCGTAGTCGCCTTCCGGTGTTCCGTCAGTGGCCTCCACCTCATTATCACAGTCTAGCAAAGGTGTCGAAAGAAAGTGAGTACAGAGGTACTCAGCAAGCTCAAAAGGAAAAATGTGTTTGATGCACTAGCTACGACCATTGATCAGGAAATCTCCGGTCAATGCATGTTTCGCAAACATTTCTTCAAAAGGTTTATTTTATTCAGAAAACTATGTCTGCCAGTCTTCACAGGTTGAACAGAACTTCATGGAGTTCCTTTCCTGCCGCGTTTGTAGTTCCCTTCCCGGAACAAGGAGTGACTGCTACAGTTTGATACCCTCTCCAGAGGTGCGTTACCTTTTCCGATAAGAGAACTTATCCTTGATACCAACCGAGACGCGTTTCTCGTTCACACCTCTTTGGTGTGGGGTCAGGTGTAAGATCCAAACCAATCACTACCTTCTCCGCGACCTTGCATACCCACCCTTTTGTTCACCCGTACATCCGCGGTAGATATCTCCCGCTCATACGGCTTTACCCCCGATGTACGTCGGACAATCCCTCATAGACGATAGAGCCTCTCATCCACACAAATGGGGATTTTAAAAGATTTCCCAACCTACTGCAGTGTTATCCCAACACCCAGCCAGGCTCCACTAGGTCCGTTGATATGCAAGAGGGAAAAGATACAGCTAACTTCCCTAGAGCCATTATAGATCTTATGGTTAACGCGAATTGTACGGCACTAGAATCACTAGACAGCATTGGTAATTAGTCCTAGATTAATAGAACCCTTGCAATGAAACCTCCACCATATCAACACATACCATGGTTTTATTGCCCACCACATAATCATATTCATAATTGGAAAATTGTGTTTGGGAGCGCCCAGACCACGCCCACCCCCTTGGCTCAGGGAAGCAGACGCCCCGCGCTGCGGGCATCCATCTCCATCGGTTGTGGGAAGCGCTTGACGTCGGACCGTCCGTACACCCATGAAGCGCTGCCGGCCTCTTCAACGTTCTACTTGAAAGTATCACTCACCCACATGTCAGTCCTCGGTCCAACCTCTGCCCCTATCTTTTTAGCATCATGCGTACTACATGTTTGATGGAATGCTCATGGAGTCATGGTACAACTAAGGCCATGGGATTAGTATTTGTCATCTGGTATCAATTGTGTAGGCGGTCCATGCCAGCAGCAGAGTTTCCCTTTTCATATAGTGTAAATTGACAAACTGAATTTTAAAGCTAATACTACTAGCATGTGCAAGCTTTCCATATATATGTTAACAAATTGGGAGATGAATATCTAAGTCACGTATTATGTAACATTGTGTCATTGTGACCCATTTTCTGTAGGTTGTGGTTGAAAAAAAAATGGGGAGATGAAGTATCCAGGTTGAGGTTTCATTTTTCAACTACAAATATCTTTGTTAATCAGGTGATGTTCCGTCCATCTTTGATTGTGAAATAAATCTATCTATACCTCTTCTTCTACAGTGGAAAATCATGTACTTTCAACAGGGGATTATGTTTCACTTGGGGTGTATGGACTAATTCTATTTATTGTGCCTCAAGTAAAAATGCCGATGAATCCTGTGAAATTGTACTTTCAATCTGGTGAATATTTGGACCATCTTAGGAGATACTAGCCACCATAGCAATGTTTTATCTAATGGAAAAGGTCATCTATTTGATCAAATGCATTTTGAAGCTTGTAAATCAAATGGATTGGGGCATACAATACATGTTACTACGCGCTTGCATATTTGAGACCATCTTACCTGAAAAACTGCTTGGTTGGCTTACTAATGTGCATTTGCTTTAATAGTTAATTATCTTGTAAAATGTGATTAACAGGATGATGGGCTAGAAATCATTTTGAAAGTAGTGGGTGTATTTAAAAAATCTGGCGGACAACATGAATTAGGATTGCATGGATTCACTCTGTGAGTTCTTCGTGGAAACCATTTCCGAAGGCAAGCTTTATATATCATTTTTCTCTTACACTTTGTGGTGTTTGTTTAGCTAGCAATCAAAATTTTGTATTGATCTGCTTTTCGGTCTTGGTTTTTTTTAGCAGAACTAATGCAGGCTTAAGCAGTTCCGAACACAACTTTCTTATCATGGTCTCTTCCGGCGCTTGCTGTCATACTACTTACTGATCTGGTAAGATCTATGAAAACAAAATACATGAGCAAGGTTCGTATATCTTTGTTGTCTTGTGATATGATACAAATCAGATGGGCTAACGCCGTCGAAGGCCATTATATAATTTTTTTTTTGCATATATCTTTCATTCAAGTCCTTTTGAGCTCTCTTTTTGCAAAGTATGTACCATAAAGCTTACAAGATAGGTACTCAGTTACTGCTGCTTGGCATATCAGATTAACAACTAATAAATGTCATATCTCTATAAGTTTATATGGGGAGATTAAAGGAAATGGCTATTTTGCTAGGAATGCTGTGTTTCCCCACAAAATACTTTGGATTTTAAATCTGGAGCGCACGATGTAGTATATGATTATACTAGGTGCTAAATTGATATCTGCTTCATTAGATAATGTCTTAGGTGTTTAATGTTGATATGTGTTATATCTAAACCTTGTCCGAAATATATGTCTTCACTCTGACCTCGATGAGACTTCAACTGTATTAGCAATCAACAACAGTCACTAGATTAAATTCATCAATTTAAAGGGAGCATATGGTTTCTGCCGCTTGAGCTAGCGTTATATGTTTTTTATAAGTTGTATATGTATTGCTCCCTAATATCCATATTAATCATCACTGGTTTAGTACAAAGTTTTACTAAAACATCGACAACTAATATAGATCGGAGGGAGTACAAAACATTGTTAAGTGAGTGAGGTTTACTAGAATGGCAAGTGTTATTTTCAACCGAATTGCCAAGCGAGTAATGGTAAAAGTTGTATACTTGGTACGATGAAACTGGTTGTTTTTTCTAATAGTAACCTTATATAGTAATGAAAGCATTGCACCTCATATGGACAGATACAATTTCTCGCTTTTCTGGTGTTGCTTTGAGCCTTTAATTGGCCACTGCGAGCATGCTACTTCCCTGCTATAGTGAATTTAGTATTGATTGATATGAATTTGTAAGTAACAATGTTTCTCTTTTTTTTCGAAATGGGGAATAAAACCCCGGCTTCTGCATCATGATGATGCACACGGCCTTTTATTAAACGTACTTGTAACTTTAGAATTGATTTTGCAAATTAAGCAGTGCATTAGCAAGTGAGATTTGCATGAGTCGAAGCAGCCGACAGCTTGAGATCCAACACAATATCGGGAGAGCTCATTGCATGACCAGGAGAAATGTAGGAAGACAACAAAGTGAGGGGGTAAAGAATAGATGCACAACGATAGTTTGGAGAGGATGACTAGGTAAAAACTACACAAGCTTATGCTTAATGGCTCTTAATTTTTTTTCCCGTACCACATGTTTTTTGTGTGGAAGTTAACATTTTGTTTACACACTTCTCTAGGTATATTTATAAGGATTTTCAAGCTGCTTATACAATCTCTTTGAGGACCAAGCCCAATATCATAGAAACCTCATTCGAGGACCAAGTCCAGCATCATGGGTTGCCTTCAAGTTTTCAATCTCTTTGAGGAGCAAGGTTAAACTTAGCCTGCTGCTCTTCAGTTCATTTATATCTGTGGATGGATGGTAGCACGAGTTTATAGGTATGGCTATTCTGATGTATATTGTTGTCTCTACCTAAAATTCTAACAGATGCGAAGATATTGATAATTGCTTGACATGCTACATTGCTCATCATATGACGCTGTAGAATTTTTCATCCCATTCAGACTGCATGTTGGCTTAAGTATCATGAATTGTAATTTTCTCCACATAGTTATTGCATATTCAGTCTTATCCTCTGTACATCCCTCAAGCTGAACTCAAAATATGGTAAAAACGTTCTATTATTAGTTCAGGAATGTTTCTGTTGAATAGGTAGCACTTTTCGTTTTAAAAAAACAATCCAATTTTCTGACTTTTGATTTAGTTTCTTCACAAGAAAGTTATTGTAAATACTTGGCCTCATACAAATAAAATTGCTTAGTTATCTTGGTTCAGTGGCATAATTTCATCAGTTTGAGATGCACATTAGCTTATAAGATATTCAATACTTTGAGTTGTATAAAATATTTTACAATAAAATCCCTCAGCCAAGCTAATAGTGATATGGTAAGTAGCATTTGGTGATGGAAAGGCGCTGAAGAAGATTTGTTGTTTGAATTTTAAATCCGTTATATTTTCGAGAATCATGTCTGTAATGCAAGCAACAATGAACAAAATGATTATTCATGCAATCTGGTAATACATATTTAGTTCTAAGGCACTTACTTTGTGGTCATTATGAGTGTTTTTTAATACCTAAATGTGTTGCTAGGGTGCCAAGTGTGTATATGCTGATACGAATAAACTCTGATGCCATCTTGTCTGTTGATTCTGTACAAAACGAGTTTGCAATTTTGGTGTTCCTTTTATGTCTCAAAATTTCTTGTTTATATTTTTATATTTCTTCCGTTCTACCATGAAACCTTAGATTTGTGCGAACCTTGGAATATTTTTAACCAGACATATTTCGAGACACATGGGTATACTAGATGTATGAAGTCTGGTTTTGTCACATCTTATAAGTTATTAAGGGAATCTGACAAGTAATATACTCTATTTAGCTCCTTATTTCTTAGCCTTGCTCTTTGGTTGTTAATAAGAAACTGCAATTGCGTAAAAATGTCACGTATTATGAATTGGAAATTTGGGGGATAAGCTTTTCTGATGTACTACGGGTCAACTATATGCTACTTTGAAAGATTTAGCAAACCTACATCCAGGAGTGGTGGGAGGTGCAATGAGGGGAAATCCAAAAAATGGACTTGGTCAATGACCGAGGTGTTGAGCCAGGAGAAAGAGGGCGTTGCCGAGGGAAATAGCATGAGAGAGAAGAAGAACATGCTCTAAAGCTGGAGCCTGATGTTCTTCATGTGACCATCCCTTTTTTGTTGGTTTCTCTATTTATGCCAATGATGATGTGAGGGGTGTGCATATTACTCCGCAGATAAAAGTTGGGTGTTAGATGTACTTAATGGACCTTTTTTGTTTCTGTATTGAGGAGATGCAGATGTTATTCATCGTAAAGAACATGCATATATCATATTTTTTGCTATGATAATGGAAAACCCTACTAGATTTAGATGATTTTTAAAGCTTTGGTTCAAGCCAAAGATTGGAAGGTCCCACGTACATGCTTACTAGTAAGGGAGAAGTACCAAACCAATTGTCTTCCAAATCCTTTTTGGAAATTTATAGGGACCGGATGTTCAGATTTTAGAACATGGAGCAAATGAGTTGTCAGCTGTTAACCGTTGGATTTTGGAAGGGAGGGTGGATGGCAACTACAAATTAAGATCTCACCTTGCCACATGACAACTCCTGACGGGTCCGCTCCGCAGACTGGCATCCATTTTTCGTCCATCTCCTACTACCCATATACATAGTTTAAAATAGCGGGCTATTTCATTTAGCCGCAATTTTTTAGGGGCTATAAAAGGGTATAGCCGGGTTATAGCGGGCTATTCCATTTAGCCTTTTTCCAAAAAATTGAAATATTTTTGTCATATCTTACCAAAAGAAGAGGAAAACTATGACGCAAATATGATTTATGATACAACTTATTTAACTATTCAAAGCAAACAAGTATTCAGATATTCAACTCACAAGTTTTATCTAATTATACTGAACGCCATTCGAAAAACAAGAAATAAAAAATAAAAGAGAAGATAAATTCGAAATACAGGAGGTTTAGCGGCTAAATTAGAGACTAAATAGGAGCTAAATTAGGCTATAGCCGGCTATTAGCGGTTTTTCTCATTTAGCCTACAAAGGGCATAGCCGCAGCGGCGGGTCTCCTGAAAGGCTATAGCCGGGCTATAGCCAGGCTATAGCCGGCTATTTAAAACCATGCCCATATATCAGCCAATGATGTCGGTAGAGAACATTTTTGGAGAAGAGGCATGCTATTTTTTTTTACCAATATCTGTTTCCAGAGTTTTTTTTTTATCATCGTGAACTTCTTTTTGTTGATCCGGGAACCTAAGAGGCATATGTGTAGATCTCTATTGTTTGTGACCTTTTAGGCGACCAAATTCTTTAGAAACTAGTAGGTGCGAATTGGCAAAATGTATTTTGCCGTGTCCTCTAAAATCATTCCGTAAGTTTTCCATTGGTGTGTTTGTAAGATCTAGGGCGCGCGCATGCATGCACCTGGGGAGCAAGTTCGTACTGGAATCCCGCCGTTTGAGCCCGGTCCGGTAGAACTTTCACCGGCTCTACCGGAGGAATCCAAGAAGGAAATTTCCCGAATGTACCCGTCCCAGCTGCTAGCTGCCCTGCTCAGATCTGTTGATGAGATCGAGCTAGTACGTACATCAAATGACGAGTTAACTAAGATAATCTTCCCCTAACTTGCGTGAGCTAGTAGCAAAGCACATGCATGGATATGCATGACAACCAGTATGCACATGCAGCTTCGTGTCGCAAGTGAGCCGTCACATGCGTGCAGTACACACATTAGCCACGAGATCGACTGATTCGACCCGACAACTCCATTAAAACATCAAACAAGACTACAAGAGAAGCAAAAGGACAATGGTCGCAACATGGTCTATCTCGACGACTCGATCGTGGTTCGGCTGCACGCTAAGCTGTAGCTGCCCTCCCCCATCGAGCGCCTATAAAACGGACGCAGATGTATTGAGCTCATCCATCCGCGCTTACTGCTAGCTCTCTGGGACACCACCACACTCAGACTAAACTCGATCTGCATCACATCCATCCATGGCGTCTGTGAATCTCGCCGCCGCATCGCTCGCCGTCGTCCTCCTCTTATGCGCGGCGATGACGGCGACGGCGTACCAGCCCAAGCCCACGCCCACGCCCAAGCCCTACCCCACGCCCAAGCCCGAGGCCGAGGACTGCAAGAGGCAGGCCGAGTACTTCAAGAACTGCCTCCGCCTGGGCCTAGGCGAGAAGTGCTGCGGCAACGAGCGCGTCATCCCGGTGGCGGAGCGCAAGTGCTACTGCCAGGTGGAGCGGGAGGCGGAGATCGAATGCGCGATCGGGCGACGCTGCGGCGGGATCGCCGGGAAAGTCAAGGTCGCCGAGATGAAGCTCTCCTGCCTCGAGAACCTCCACTGCAAGCGCGCGTGATAGCAGCACTATGCCCACCGGATTTCCTGGCTGGTTATGCTTAGCGCACGTATTTCAATATGTATCTTCCTTCCTTGTGTACGTATCGACCTCCGAGTGTTCTGTGTGCGCTTAGCCGTGCCATTCCTATGTAAACTATGATGCTTCTGTTTCTGAACAGCATCATCGTTGGACGTTTCTACCATGAACTCCATCTTTATTAATTATTATGGATATGTCCAGTCTTCTTCTCGGGGGCGTGCATCTCGAAAATGTGTGTACTCGCTTGGTTTTTATTTATATACACCACGTTCTGGGTTTAGTTAAAGTTCAATTTTATAATTTGATAGAAAAAATTAATATTCATAATAACAAATATATATAATACAAAAATATATAATATGAATATGTACTTTCGGAAGATTCTAATGTAATAAAATTATATGTTATGGATGTCTTTTTTCATAAATATTTAGCCAAAGTTTACAACCTTGATTCTGACAAAGCCTATAACGCAAAGTAATTGTGAATGGATGGAGTATGTTTTCCTTATGTACCTTGAAGTCACACCAGATTTTGGTAGTCTTATGGATATGTCCACGAATTCACATTTACCCACACCAGATTTTGGTCGAAAGACGCATCTAACTAATGGCTGCAACGGCCGCCGGATCCGTCTGATGCCTTTTGTTGACGTGTATAAAGTAGATTGCCTAGTCCTTTCCATCAGTTCGGACTTTTGGTTCAAGTGGCTAGTGCATAAAGCTTAACATGGTATCAGAGCCCCAGGTCTCGAGTTCAAATCCTGGCTTTCACAATTTATTCTAAAAAAATCCCTGCAGCCTCCTGCCGTGTGTATCCGGCCTTCCGCTGCCTCTTTGCCTCTCTACACGTGTTGACTTGTCTTCTCGTCTTCCCGTCACACGTGAGAGGGGCTGTTGACGTGTATAAAGTAGATTGCCTAGCCCTTTCTATCAGTTCGGATTTTTGGTTCAAGTGGCTAGTGCATGAAGCTTAACACCTTTAACATTGGTCGGGTCTATGCATAACCTTACGTCAAGCATCACTCCCTCTCCAATTGATGGAGATCGAAGGACCGATAGGAAATGAGGCGGTGATGTCCTTTCTTGCTTCTAACATCCTCTCCAACGACTAGGTGAGCAATAGGCTCTCTCGGCGTTGGGATCCGGTTAGCAAGATCTAGTTGACAGGTGGAGAGAGGTTATTGGCAGTGGCAGTGAATGCATCAATGGTAAGTATGCATGTACTCTTGGTGGATACACAAGATATCCTAGTTAGATCAGGAAAGGTGTGTCCGTGTTGAAAGTGTTGGTTTGGTGCTTAGCTTTTCTTGGACTCGTCAACATCGACACCCTTGCGAGTTGCGACGATCCCATCTTGAAGGAGCAGTGTATTTCTAGTAGTTCCGTCACATGTCCTAGGGCTGTGAACATACTATGGCCAGGCAGATCCATTTGGACGGCTGTGGTTTTACTTTTTCTAAGAATAAAATGGTAGCTGATCTTTTCGGCATCATATATGCTTGTTTTTTCTTGGCATAATGGAATTTTCAATAATACATGGTTGTGTGCATCATTAGATAGGTCTTAAAGGGGGGATTTTATAATACTTTTACTCTGTTGTACTGCATTATTTCATAAAGTAGAATTCCATGTATAATTGTGTTTACATAGTACTATTATATTTATTTCTGTATTGCCGTTTATTTTGGAAAAGTTTTATAAATGAAATTGTCCATTTCATAACTAAGCTACATAAAAACAAAATATGCACCTTAAGCTATTTAATTTGTGCAACTACAACTTAAGTGCACCAAGGCATTGTACCACCCAAAAACATGAAAATACAGAGAACAACATTGTTTTAGAAATAAAACATAAATCAGTTGATTTAGTTGTAAAAATATGGATATATTGAAAATAAATAAGTTCTCCACATGACCGTTATTGGATTAAATATATGGAGCTAATGAATAGAAAAATTATCACTCTCCTTCTCAACCCCCTCCCCCCCCCCCACCACCACCAAAAACAAGCGCATTCCCTCAAAATAGAACACATGCCTTGGCCTGCTCCTCATCTCCTTTAACACCGGTGCCTTGAACGGCCTCCTCTCATTCCAAGCTGCTCTTTGGCGCTAGATTTGGAGTCGAAAGAGAGGAGGATGCACAAGCTGATCACACGCCGTGCTATCTCATCCAGATCCAGATGGCTAGGTATGTGTATGAGAAAGAGGATATTATGAGGCGAGCCTTATATAATTTGTAACCACATCACAAAAGAAGGTTGAGAAGTATATTTGTATGATGTTGGTCACATCGCAAGCGATCCATTAGAAACGACTGTTTCCCACATGCTATCTCAAGTAGCAAATGGGATATCCAGCCAATCGTTCAAATTTTCAGTGACCGACTGCTTGTCATGTGGTACGGTGGTGGAGGGTATCAAGTTCATCTCAAGATGATTTCTGTGTGAGCTTCGTTATGTTTTGCGTCCTCAGTGTTGCTGCTCATCAATTAGCTAGAGGGTGTGTGGTGCTCCTCCGGATTGTATTGAGAGGTACTTTGCGACCCAACCCAATCATTTGAGTTGTGCTACACATACAAATAACCTTTTCAGCCTGCCACTTCATAAACATGACGTTCATATTTAGCTGTGGCCGGTCACTAGACCGCATACAATTCCGGCCCAATTAACCATGTGTGATGATGTCATTTTCTTTTGTGGTATTACCTCCGATCGGAATTAATCGACTCCGGAGACTACCGGACTGTTTGTACTACGTGTATGCAGGGAAGGAGATGACACCAGTGTAATAGATATATTATACTAATGACCCCAGTGCTATTATTATCCAGGTTCGTCCCTGCGTGTATGTGTCTGCGTCGATCTTTTCGGACAGAGGGAGTATGTGCAATGATGTCGTTTAATAGGGATACCGTGTACGCGTGTGAAGAGATGATACAAGTTGAATCATAGAACAGTGTTTAAAAAAGTTGTACTGAATATTTTCCCATAAAATACAGACTTGGGTCGGGGTAACAAGTAAATGTAAAATAGAAGAACGAGGCATTTGTGCTCAGCAGCTAATGATTTTTCACTACCCTACTCCTAGGCTCCTAGCGCAAACAATTTAGTCACCTCTCGACAAATCGGTTTGTTTGTTTTCCGAGGTTGGCCATGAGAGCATCCCCACTCGTTGGCGCTCCCCACGCCCAAATCCGGCGAAATTTTCGTCCGGATTGGATGAAGATTTGGCGTGGGGAGCGCCGAAGTTCCAGCCGTCCCCCGGCAGGAAACCCCCAACCTCGACCATTTGACATATTTCAAACAAATTCAACATAAAATTTAACAAGTTCGGAAAACAAGAGGACGAGAATTGCTCGAAACAAATTCGGCGATAACGAGTACAATGTTTAACAAGTGCTGAAACAAATGAAGTACACAATTTCACAATTTTTCAAACAAATTAAGACAGACTAGTTGGCGTCGGCGTTGGCGTTGCCTCGGAGCCTCCATATGTGCTCCACCGGATCATCTTGCAGCAAGTGGTGCATTGTAGAGTCTCGAATCTCCTGGCGCATAGCAATGAAGGCGGCCCATGATGGAGGCACCTGGTGATTAGGCTGTGCAAGAGGACCCTCTCTCTCATATGGTGCTTCTTGCTCAGTCAGAGGAACCGGCGAGGCAAATGGACGAACACCTGACGGGCGTGGTCGAGGCAACCCGAGCCGCGAGCGACGACGAGCAAGCAGGCCGGAAAACAGGCCGGCGGAAGAGCAGCCAGATAGACCGTCGTCCAAACACGGCGGAATATAGGCAGGTGGGGAAGGAGTGGCGGCGCAATCCGGGCAACAAGCCGGCGGGGTGGTGCCGGCGGCGAGAGAGATACGAGGGGTGGGGGAGATTTTGAGCGACGTGGCGGTGGGGTTCGTGCGTCGAGTCACCGAGCAGATCGGGCCCTTCCCGCTTTTCACTCGTCCGGAGTCCCCGAGCGCTCCCGGGGGCCGGGGATGGCGTGGGATCGCCGGATGGATTTAGGCCCAAATCCGGACGAAAACGAGGAACCGGGGGCGCGACTGGGCCGAATTACGCCGTCCGGATGGAAAAAACGCTCGCCGGGGGCCTCGTCGGGGGGACGAGTGGAGATGCTCTGAAGCCCATGTCGTTGCCATTGCTCCACACTGTTTCATTTTCTGAACCATACACTGGAGTCCACTACTGCACCTGGCCAAGCAGAACTCTGCCTGTCCCACTGTCGTCTCCAGCTACTTTTAATAATTTGTTGCACCACCGCGGATGACTTTGTGAATTGTTGTTGCATGTTGGGAGAAACTTTTCACGAAGGGTCAGGATATATCGACAGAATTTTGCCTGAAGCTTTACTGGGAGAAGCGGTGAATGTAAAATACTAGGTTCAATAAATATAGACATATTTTAGCCTTCATTTCGATTGAATCTACTATAACTATTTAGGGCCCGAAGGAGTACTCAAATTGCTTCTGCCGCGAAGAGATAGGTTGGGAAAATTCTCCATGCTCTAGCATTTGCTGATGAGTGATGACTGCACGAAGCAGTGATATTTTCGAATTTCATATTGCTATTTCTGGTTAGGTGGACGGCCCAATAGAAATGCGTCACAGGGAGCACAAAGGGCGCCTTTTTGGTCTGGTGGAGGAGTTGCCGTCTCCACCTGGATTGTTTTATATTCTGGCATTTTGGTTCGTGCATGCGTACTCCCCAATTAGCTCAAGGCAGCAAGTTACTGAATTTTGTTTCACCTGGAGCGTGCATGTTGCAAGGCTAGGTTTTAGTTTATCCCTTTCTTTTCCCCTTTTTCCTTGAGTTTTTTGAGTGGATTGGACAATGCATTTTTTTTTTATAAAGAACGTTTTATTAATCTCACAAGGAGCTAAATTCAAGGAGCTAACACCCGACCAGGATTTAGCAACATGATACCGCAACCAACAAAAAATGTAGTACTAGTTAAAGATCCTCATACGCTTGAAAATAATTGTTTGTATTTGCTTGCAATGCCACACTTACTTATTTTTTTTAGTGTTCTTAGAAACAAGTAACAACAAAGAGGCTATGAAATTGTCCTTACCTTTTATTTTGTATGTTGCACAATCTCTACTTGAAATCACGTGAGGATCTAAACTATATTCTTATCCATGTATGGTATTTGTCATTTTGACATGTAGTGATATTTTCAAAACTATATTTATTTATTTATATATTTATGTCTTTTTAGAACTATATGTTCAAAAGAATTGTACCATTAGGCCAGGTGTTGCTCACATAAATCTTTTTTTGAATAAAATCTGGCTTATTTAAAGTCAAAAACATCATACACAACAAGACAATTGAGTAAATGAATGCGTACATATAAGCTACCCTACTTAGACGGAGATTACTTTTTTTAGAGAGCATGCGAACACGTGCCACAATGTTAATAGAAGGAGGAAGATTTATGTACAAGAGGTTGCCCTAGATGAGAACAAAAAGGGCAGCAGAAACTCAGAAACAAAAAAAAACTACTAAAGGCTAACTCCTCGCGACATGGTCTAGGGCTCCAACTCCTACTTCCTTTGGCCTTCATAACCAGTTTGAAATCCTCCAACACCTTGGTCACTAGACTATCCGATGACAGCTGTTTGGTGGGGTTTCCAAAAACCCACGCGTTTCTGTTTTTTTCTCCCAAAGCTCCCAACAAGCATGCTCACCCGAGTGTCGAACGCACGACGCTCCTGCGGAGGAAGCGTCAATGGGCTAACAACCACCAATCCTAAAGTTCAGAGTATTTCTTCAGTATGGTGAAGGACGTATGGGCACAACTGGCTACAGATGTACCAAGTCTACCTCAAATGAACACATTTGCATCAGTATGTGCTCCGCCGTGTCCTTCTCTTGTTCGCACACAAAGTAGCTCAAGGTTTGCTCATGCAGGCCGTGTCTCCACTTGCGATCCATAGTCCAGCTGCGATGTTGTGCCGCTAGCCATATGAAGATCTTGATTTCAGGCGTAGCCCTGTATCTTCTCTTCAGATTGCTTCGGCCAGGGGAAACCTGACCCCGCCCTGCATCAACATCCTATAAGTGGATTCCATGGTGTAGGCTCTAGACTTCGACCATTGCCAAGCGAAGACGTCTGGTGTGTTTGTGTTACGTTGCACACCTGCAATGGCCACCCAAAGCTGGAAGCATTCACACGGCTCAGTTTCCGGTAGCGGTGCGTGCACAGTCAGGTCATGCGCCTAACCGTTGTTGTGTAGTCTTTGCGCCACCATCCTGGTGTTGCAAACTCTCATGGTAACCAGTTTCGTTAGGTTTGGTGCGATGTTTGGGGCCGCCATTCATGAATCCATATGTATCGCCAGAATAGCGCTCGCTTTCCATCACCCACCGAGATATTGACGAGACTGTCAAAAAACCCTCGCTTCGCCATGTCCTTGGCCATCAGAAGCCCTTGCCATGGTCTGTTGGGATCCATCCGCTGTAACCACTCCCAACACACCTTCAAAGCAATGCTCTGGATTGTCATGTTTTTGATGCCTAGCTTGCCGACTCATGTGGTTTGTAGACGTTGGGCCAAGCCACCATACACTATCCTCCGGTAGGGTGATTCCCTCTCTCTGATCCTTTTTGTGCTGGTCATGGAGGTTACAACGGAGAACATATGCCTCGGCAGTCAAACTTGTCATCTTGAACGACGGTTGGGCCACCATAGTTCAGCATGGCAATTAATAGCATTGAGAGATTTAGCCACTAAAGTACGTGTGAAGACTTGCACCACAAGACGGGATCGGAGCCGAATACCTTTGCTTGATATATCACCACTGTGAACTTCTTTAAAAAGGTCTTACTACACAAATGACAAAGATAAAAATACCATCCCTGCCTCCCTGGTTTGTAGTGTCAAGAGTGAATAAGGGCAGATGGTGAGCGGGATTCATGAGGATAGTGGCTACATTTCTTTCTCACATGAGAAGCATGATGGGAAAGCCATAATGTTATTTTTATAAAATGGAAGAGCAACAAATCTTCTTTATAAAACCAGTCATTTCGATTTATTATATTGCACGAAAGCATGACCATGCTGGGCTTTTGTGAGAATGTGTCTGACTTACGGGGGTAAAGTTAAAGTTCCCCCGAATTGACGTAAAGTAGTAGTAGGAAAATAAAAGTTAAGAAAAAAGGCGACGATTTCTATCCCTTCGCTCTCGCGCAGTCCGACAGCAAGTGGGAGCTACGCCTACTACTGATGAACTCGCCCCCCTCTTGTCGCGCGCGCGGACGGCCCTGATCCCAAAAGCCGGTAGGTTTCCTCCCTCGCCCAATCATCTTTCCGAGTCCCGAGCTGGTGTTCTTGCGGAATCGGTTGCGATCCAGCTCCCTCAGCGCCGCGCCGCCGACCTCTGAAGCTCCGCTGCTTCTTCTCTTGTATTTTTAGCTTTTTTACTGGTCTTTTCGATGCCTTTTTGAATAGATTGTTTTGTCTGATGTTTTCTTACTGATTGGTGATGAGTATTACGATATTTGTGCTCGATTTGAACCACCGATGAGTACCAAAGATCGCCTGTAGTTGGTTCTGAGTTCCCGCAACAAAAAAGTACTCTATAAACATACCACTTTAGTCTTTAAATTGATTCTTCCAATATCCGATTTCCTCACCGGTCAACTTACTTTAGAAATTAGCTATTTTCCCAGGTGAATCTTCTAGATAACTTTTTCCATTTCTTTCATCCTGGTGTGCCAGGAGAGGTGGAGTCTGTAGCTTATTTCTTGAAATGTGTTGTATTTATTTGTTGGTTCACCCACCTCGATTTTTTTTTGTTGGTTCATCAGTTTGGTTCCTCCGTATTTGGTTTGTTCTGGGTTCAGTTGACAGCTGATCAACCAACTTATGACCTTCAGTGAGGCCTTGATCTTATAATATTAGCTTAAATTTATTAGTACTGGATAGGGAGCAAAGATGTACCAGGAGTTGGAAGTGTCTGCAATTCTCACTCACCTGAGGCAGAGGAATCAAACTGAAAAGATGCACACTATGCTAACTTCTGTGTTGCTCTTTTCTTAAAAAAAATGCCGTGTTGCTGCTGTTTCCTTATCCCCTCCATCACTGGTAGTCCCTCTCATGTGTCATTTGGCTTGTTGGTATTGGAATATAAGTGTATGGAAGAATCCCATGTGTAGGTATTAACTAGGGGATGTAAGGAGATGGAGTAATAAAATGTGATCTGAATATCTCCTTACAGGGGCGGGGTTGGTGGTGCTGTTTAAGGTCCACATATGTATCTCCCAGGGTACACTATTAAGGACTAAATTTTGGACTAAAATTCTGTCTTCCAATATTAATCTGTTAGGTCTGATGTAATTCCTATTGCCATGCACCAATCAGGCCAACAACAAAATGCTACCCCCTTGCACTAATCTTTTAGGTCTGATGTAACTTACTGCTGCTTTCTTTCTTTGA
The DNA here is from genome assembly GCF_022539505.1 of Lolium rigidum. Lineage (NCBI taxonomy): Eukaryota > Viridiplantae > Streptophyta > Magnoliopsida > Poales > Poaceae > Lolium > Lolium rigidum. Next base: position 285,423,030 of record NC_061508.1, read on the forward strand.
AGCCTATTTGGAGGTCTAAGATCTTGTTAATGTTCATCTGGAGATAGCATGTGATGTCTGAACAACAGGACCATGCTAGTAAAAGCTCTAGCTCAAGCATCAGCACCAGCACTCAGGAGAGCGAGGAGGAAGCGTCCGTAACTATAGGTAGCCTGCTCGCCCAAGCAAGGAACAACAGTGGGCGTCGTCTTGGGAAGCGCCTCTTGCATTTGGGTTCAATCCCGGTAATCCAGAGTCAATCTACGTTTGTTCGTCTTTTATGTTTTAGTAGTATTTTTTTCTTGAGCTTTACTTCTAGCTGAGTCATAATTACCTCTATGAATGTTCTCTGAAGTTTGAACTGAACATAATTTGTCGGTGTAGTACTCAGTAGTAATAACGAACATGCATTATAATTTTGAACTTTGAAGTGTGAAATGAAATTATAGATCTGTTGGTGTCCTTGGTTATATAATAGTAAAGCTTCTTCTAACTTTTATGGAAAAATTACTAATACCCTGTTTCATGGCAGCACACCCCTCGAGTTAACGGAGAGATTCCTAACGTTGACAATGCAACCTTGGATCATGAAAGGTTGTCGGAAAGGTAAAGGTCGGATCTCCCCGCTCTCTCCACTTGAATGAACATCATCTTGCAGAATGAATCTTCCAGAACATATGTACTGTTGCATCTTCTTATTTGGTTGCGTCACATGTAAAGTCCATTTAGCTTTACCTTTTATTTTGACAGGTTAGGGACTTATGGTTTGGCCGAGTTTCAAATAGAGGGAGATGGGAACTGTCAGGTCTGTTTACATGTTTACCCAAAACAAATTATAGGAGACTTTCACACAAATTTTTATTCCATTTCTTAAAGATAACATGGTAATTGACCTATTGTTACTTCTTCTAGATGTTTCCATTTTTAATCTCACTAATAACCAATTTAAATAACAAAAGATAATTGGCCACTTAATCTGGATAAGTCAATGCTTTGGGAAAAGCATGGGTCGGGGTTGGAGTTCTTCCCCTGTCTCTGTTGTCGAGAATAAGACGTGTTTTGCATGTTTCGTTGCAAAATGAAATCGGGAGGAGGAGCTCCCCAATCCACACTTTTTCAGAGACATAGGATTACTATCCAAATTAATTGGGCAACTCTCTTGATACAGTTTCGAGCTTTGGCAGACCAGATTTTTTGCAATCCTGATTATCACAAACAAGTCAGGAAGGCAGTCATGAAACAGGTAGTCTGTGTTTGCCTAAACTCATGGACATTCTGTAGTAATATAAATATATCCATTCATCACATTGCAGTCTTGATTGTATAATTTCATTGTTATGCAACTATGCTGAAGCTTTGTCCCTGAATTTTAGCTAAAGGAGTTCAGAAAACGCTATGAAGGCTATGTACCAATGGAATATAAGGTGTACCTGAAGAAAATGAAAAGGTTGGGGTTGAGCAAAGATAAAGCTGCTTAAATTATCATGTTCACTGGCATTATTCTAGATTTCGATTATATTCATAGCTTCATGCGTATGTTTTGCAGATCTGGGGAATGGGGGGATCATCTGACCTTGCAAGCAGCTGCAGACCGGGTAACATGGCACTTCTAATTTAAAGATGGCTGGATAGTTTCTGCAGTACTTCTACATAAACATTCTCGTGGTTCCGAAACTGTGAATATAGCTCAAACACAAAAAAAAACTTCTATCCTTGTCCCATCCCATGCAAATCCTTATTTCGATATATGAAATATTAAGTGTTTTTATGTAATTGTTTCACTAGTTATGATAAGTGGTTTAGCATTCCTCATCTAAGGTTCTTGAAATTTCTACCAGAAGTTAAGTGTTTAGTAATGTATTCAGGTTTTCTTCTGTGGTAATGCTTCTCTACTTCTCTTGGACTATTATGTTCTCGTCGGTATTCATTGTCATGGCATTAGCATTGTCATTTACTCGTGCTTTAAATTTTCCTAACACATTTCTCCTGTTGTGTCTCTAATTTCTCACAGTTTGGTGCCAAAATTTGTTTGGTGACGTCATTTAGAGACACCTGCTTAATTGAGATAGTCCCCAGGGACCTGACTCCCACAAGAGGTGAGAGCTGAGATGCTCCTATGCTTACATATTATTTTCCCGAACATTTATATGGCCAATCTCTTATGCTATTGCTATAATCCTGTATTCTAGAGAGATTTCCCAATCCACGAGGGCGTGTGTAGACACAACTGAATATATATGCTATTTAATCCTTCCATGGTACATGTTTCAGAGATTTGGCTGAGCTTCTGGTGTGAAGTACACTACAACTCCTTGTATGGAACTGACGGTGAGTGCTTTACTTAACTGGTGGTTTGATGAACCACCAATTTGTTACATTTTACAGGTCATTAAATTTTAGAACCCCTTCCACTTGCACTTATTTCTGTATTATCCAGTCAGCGGCAAGTTCTAACTTTTTAATTAGCCCCTGTTCTGTACATTGTAGATATCCTGACCCGCAAAACTAAGAAGAAGCATTGGTTGTTCTAGGGTGGTTCCAACTTCTGAGGAGCTTCTCTGTGTAAGCTGTTCTTCTCTCTTCAGTTCGGCGGGGGTCTGCGGTAGTACTACTAACGGCTTGCTACCATGACCAACATTGTAAAATCCAGGTTGAAGCTCTGCTTGGAACGCATATGAAGGACACAGCCATGAAAATATCCCGCGTCCCTCGAGCTTGCTTAGGCTTATGAGCTAATGTACAGTAAGTTTCAATGAGGGTCTTTGCAGCTTTAAGCTCCATGAGTTGTGTTCTGCGTTCCCTGAGCTTGCGTATGCTTATATGAGCTAATGTACAGTAAGTTTCAATGGGCCCTGCAGTCTGCAATGAGGTTCTTTGTAGCTTTAAGTTCCATGGTTTATGTTCTATACAGTACACATGGTTTTTTTTTTTCATTTTCCTTTTATAAAGAGAAATTTATTAACTCGAATGTCACATCAAAAGGAAATAACCACATAGTGTTCACTCCCAGCCTCGGGATAACGAGATGCACACAATCCTTACAAGACCATTACAATCTGGTAACACGAATTTTACTGACTCAAAGTTGCAGCACGGTGATATAAAACAATAAAGAGTTTACCTGGCCTTAATTTCCATGATGAGACAGATGTAACCCTGCAAAGCCATTACAGTTGGATGACAGAATTCTCATTCTTCGCACGAGCTTGCTCGATCTATTGCCACCAATTTGCATCTTCCCTTGCATGGTTCAAATACTTATGATGATCATCACCTTGATCCCAAGCCTTGGGCACAAAATCGTCATCAGCCTTGAAGTCTTCCTTCTCAAGGGAGTACTGTAGCACATAGCCTTGGCTCTCCACCACAACAGCATGACTCGAAGGAAACACCTCCTTGCTGAGCACCGCAACCTGAACGCGGATGATTCCACGGCGGCGAAGAGAGATCAAGTCCACATCCTGGGTCGACCCGACGGCGGAGCCGACAGCCCATAGACCCAGGAAATGGCGCAGCGAGTACGGCACCCCTTTGACGTGAACCCAGACGACATGAAGATCAGAAGAGGAGGGGATCTGCTCACCTTTCCACTCGGTGATGTTCAGGGCCATGCCAAGCGATTGCAGAAGCACATTGCAGTTGTTAACTCGCTGCAGTTCCTCTGGAGATGGGAAACCCAGCAGGAAAGCATTGTCACCGTGAGGGAGAGCTTCCCACCTCCATGACTTCGTGAACGGGACCATGTTCCTGATTATGTCTTCGATCACGCCGGCGGTTGGCTTGCCTTCGGTGACCGTGACCACCGCCGTGGGAGGCGCTAGATCAAATCTCCACACGGAGTCGGGAAGCTGGAGGAAAGCCGAATTTTCACAGCCGTAGCCACAGAGCATCACCCTAGGCCTAGGGACCTTCAGAACTGGGCACTGCGACATCCTATGGTTTGTGTTGTCGCAGATGAAACAATAGAACGCGTCAGCACAGTCCATTGCGGCCGTCGGCCGGAAGCGCCGGCGACGCAGACCGAAGGACAACAGGCCTGCTTCTGCGCCGGAGAAGGTAGTGTGAGAGAACAGAATTGGGGTGGGATAGTTCACAATTGGTGCCTTCCCTTACAATTACAACCATAATGACCTCAATCAGCTATAAATGGGAGGCTCAAGATATGGTTTAATTGCACCAATATCGTACGATATTCGGTTGCCTAACACACACACACACACACCCCCCTTGGGGTGGGATAGTTCACAATTGGTGCCTTCCCTTACAATTACAACCATAATGACCTCAATCAGCTATAAACGGGAGGCTCAAGATATGGTTTAATTGCACCAATATCGTACGATATTCGGTTGCCTAACACAACCCCCCCCCCCCCCCCCACACACACACACACACTCTCCTCCCTTGTCGCAGCGGGAGATTAACGGACGGTGAGGCTATACCGAAAATCCAGAAAATGGCACGGTGACGGTAAAAACACACTTGACCACTCGATTTCGAAAGTGTAGATCAATCTTGATGTGTTTGGTGCGCTGATGCTGAACTGAATTTGTAGACATGTAGAAGGCGCTAACATTGTCACAAAACACGACGGTGGCCCAAGGGAGAGGTCGATGAAGCTCCTCCAAGAGTTGGCGAAGCCAAGTAGACTCAGCAACGTCGTTGGTGTTGGCGACGACACGGTACTGTACTTCAACGTTGGAGTGAGATCACGGTGTGTTGGCGTTTGGACTTTGGAGGACCAAGACACCAAGTTATCGCCGAGGAAAACACACTAGCCGAGTATCGGGACATCATGTCCAATGCACTTTAGTGTATGTCCGCGCGCTTGTTATGTGTTAGGTGTGTTAAGCTTCATTACAACCATAATGACCTCAATCAGCTATAAACGGGAGGCTCAAGATATGGTTTAATTGCACCAATATCGTACGATATTCGGTTGCCTAACACAACCCCCCCCCCCCCCACACACACACACACACTCTCCTCCCTTGTCGCAGCGGGAGATTAACTGACGGTGAGGCTATACCGAAAATCCGGAAAATGGCACGGTGACGGTAAAAACACACTTGACCACTCGATTTCGAAAGTGTAGATCAATCTTGATGTGTTTGGTGCGCCGATGTCTGAACTGAATTTGTAGACATGTAGAAGGCGCTAACATTGTCACAAAACACGACGGTGGCCCAAGGGAGAGGTCGATGAAGCTCCTCCAAGAGTTGGCGAAGCCAAGTAGACTCAGCAACGTCGTTGGTGTTGGCGACGACACGGTACTGTACTTCAACGTTGGAGTGAGACACAGTGTGTTGGCGTTTGGACTTTGGAGGACCAAGACACCAAGTTATCGCCGAGGAAAACACACTAGCCGAGTATCGGGACATCATGTCCAATGCACTTTAGTGTATGTCCGCGCGCTTGTTATGTGTTAGGTGTGTTAAGCTTCATGCACTAGTCACTTGAACCAAAAGTCCGAACTAATGGAAAGAGAAAGGCAATCTACTTATACATATCAACACCCCCTCTCACGTGTGACGGGAAGACGAGAAGACAAGTCAACACGTGTAGAGAGGCAAAGAAGCAGCGGAAGGCCGGATACACACGGCAGGAGGCTGCGGGGATTTTTTAGAATAAATTGTGAAAACCAGGATTTGAACTCGAGGACCTAGCATGTTAAGGTTCATGCACTAGCCACTTGAACCAAAAATCCGAACTGACGGAAAGAAAAAGACAATCTACTCAGGGATGGCACCCGCAGGGTATGGGTACGGGTAGAGCCATCCCATACCCGTACCCGTCACTTTCATTCTTACCCATCACCCGTACCCATACCCATCGACGGGTACAAGTTTTTCCCATACCCGTCACCCGGCAGGGTAAATGGGTACCCACGGGTAAAAATACCCGCGCTTACAACACATCAAATTGATTAAAAATATGATAAGAGGTGAAGCGCTCGTAAATAGAGGTCTAATCCTCACTAACCTACCAACGATTGTGAGACCGGAAAGCGTGGAGTTCATCCTAGCAACACGAAGGCATGATTAGGGGGAAATTGATTAGTTTAGAATATTACGACGGCCCACTTGTTAAATTTAGATGGGTACATGGGTACGCGGGTATGGGTTCTACGATCCCATACCCGTACCCACTCTATCCGATGGGTATGATATTTTTCCCATTTACAAACCCATGGGTAATTTTTTGTCCCATACCCGTTCTCCTATTGGGTTTTTACCCGACGGGTACGCGGGTAATGGGTACCCATTGCCATCCCTAAATCTACTTATACATGTCAACAAGGTGTACGTCCACGTTTGCCGTTTTTACGTCTGTACTTGCTAGTTTGCGGGCGGACTCGATCGGTTTAGTCCTGGTTTGTGTATACGTGCTCGCTCGGGGGCATCTCGCTCCGTTGACACGTGTTAAGTGGAGATCTGTTGTGTGGGGAGATATTTTCTTTCACGAAGGGCAATCTCTAGGTAGTGGTACCTACAGAACCAATTTGGGGTTGAGTGGTTAGGAGGGTGGTTGTACCCCCAGTCCACCAGAGTTCAAATCCAAGATTTGATATATGTGTCTTATAAAAGCGGAATATTCATTCAGTGGAAGACGAACCAACTTGGGATTGGGTGGTTAGGAGGATGGTTGTACCCCCAGTCCACCAAAGTTCAAATCCCAGGTTTGATATCTTTATGTCTTATAAAAGAGGAATATTCATTCAGTGGGAGGCGACTTTCCTGTCGATAGCGAGGCGTCTGTGGTGACTTCGTCAATATCAAGATCCAATCTGCCGGTTCAGTTTTTCGAAGGTGCTCATAGAGATAGGATGTGCCTGTGTGCATGCGCGCGTATATGATCGTCTGCTAGTGTGTTTCTAAAAAAAAAGTAGTGGTACCTAGGATGCCGCAATAATAAATCAGCAAAAGTAAATTGCAAACGAGGACAAAAAAAAACACTTTGGAAGCTGACGCCCAGCCTACACGTTCCAGCCCACTACTGTGGTACACGGGCCTTCGCAGGATGCGCTCAGGTGGACTGGGCCTTCCACGTCACCTGCTTACCATCCTGAGCTATCTACCTCAAAGAAGAAGATAAAAACTGTGACGCCATTGATGCGTCTGCCGAAGCTCCATTGACCGCGGGAGGCAGCCAATGAGGGAGGGGTCAATCCGTGCGTGAGCCATTACGTAGCCTCTCGCCGTCGAGGCCAGACGCCAACTATTTTATCTTCGATTAGTCCGACTTCATTGCTTTGCTCCACTCTCAATCATTTTCCGGCACGAGGGGAGGATAATCTAACCAGCCAGATCCTCCCCGACAACCCACCCGGCCCGGCTCAGTGCCCGCCTGAGACATCCACCACCACCGCCTCCACTCTCCACCTAGTCCCGGTTCCTCGAGCTAATCCGATCCGTCGGGCAATTCCGGGTCCGGCTGCGGTCTGAGCTGAGAGAGGATTCAGGGGGAGTGAGAGAGGATCATGGATCAGAGCAAGGAGGAGTTCCTGGAGCGGTTCGGCGCCGACTACGGCTACCCGGACGCGCCCAGGGGCGTCGACGAGATGCGGGCCGCCGATTTCAAGCGGCTCGAAGGTGCGTTAACCGGTTCACTGCTCTGTCGCTGCCAGTACATCCATCAGAGAGTTTCAGCAGAAAAAAAAACTGAGACTGTTTTACTATCAAAAAGATGATTCTTGAGCTGAGAGTGATGCCAATTTCGCAGATAGAGCAATGTGCTGGTGTATGCAGAGGCATATTATAGCATTTAACTGTGTTTCGCTTTGTTCTGTGGGGAGCAGGAACGGTGTACCTGGACCACGCCGGCGCGACGCTGTACTCGGAGCCGCAGATGGCGGATGTCGCCAAGGACCTCACCTCCAATGTCTACGGCAATCCTCGTATCCTTAGTTCCCCTTCTCGAGAGACCTTGCTTTTCTTTCTGGTTATTGACATATGTGCTATGAATTCCTGTGGATGTGGTCCTTGACATGTTTGTCAGATAGCCAGAGCGATTCGAGCATGGCCGCAAGCGACCTCGTTACTGCCGCGCGCCATGAGGTACTGATTGATTTTTCTTCAGATTTCAGACTTGAACCTAGCCAAGTCCTGTTTACAAAAGCAATGGTGACAAACATTGTTAGGACCAAACTCACAGCCTTAGTTTCTGTGTAAAGAAAGCCAATGCTGTATACTTGCTGATGAGGTTATTTTGTGTCCATTTTCCATTTACACCCTCAATGTAGCTAGTTCCATTTCTATCTGAACTTGTCATCTAAGATTAGGAATGCTAAACCTGCAACTAAAGTAGGAGAGGAGTATTAGTAAGTTTTCCATGTGTCAACATCTTTGTGCTTGAGAGTTGAAACCTCTGCAAACTGCCAACACCATGCTCTATTGTATGCACTTGAGAGAAATTTCAGTCGGCTCTTTTAGTGGTTATATGATGCCTAAGTTATCTTCTCAGGTACTGAAATACTTCAATGCATCTCCGAGAGACTACAAATGCATATTCACCTCTGGGGCAACAGCGGCTCTGAAACTTGTTGGTGAATGTTTTCCATGGAGTAGAGAAAGCTGTTACATGTACACAATGGAAAATCACAATAGTGTACTCGGGATAAGAGAGTATCCTTCCATACAAATGCTCAATGTCAGATTTACATCTTTATCTTCCTGGCTAGTTAAAAGCATATATCTCTATGCAAGTACAGGCTACAATATCACCATGGTATAGATGGTTTATGTACATATAATATGTTTTGATGTTCTCAGATTTATAGAACCTGCATTGCTGTCATTTTCACATATTTTCATCACTGTATTCAATTGTTTCTTTAAATTTCATAGTTTAGGAATGATTCTTGTTTGTTTGCATTCTGTGCTTAAGTTGAGAAAATCACAATGGCATAGGGTACCTTGTAGAATTTGTGTTTCCTTAATGTATTTATAGATATGCTCTGAGCAAAGGAGCTACTGTATTGGCGGTTGATATTAATGAGGATAGTGATCTCGAAAGTAACCATGGAAGTCCTAGCTCGTTTAAGATCTCAACACACTCAAACCAAAGAAGAGGTGAAGATGCACTTTCACATAATTGCCAGAATGGAAACCTTTCAGCAGTTTCAGGTAAATTCCGTATGCTTTTCTTGTTCCTTTAGTTACCTGACATATTAACATCATTGCTAACTAGCATCATTCGTCCATGACATACAATGATACAATCTTATATTCCATTGTAATAGTTGATCAGCGAGCTAGGAATTACATTTTTTTATGTAGCTTCTTATTGACTCGCTATATCCTTAGATATTTTGCTCTGATGGGATTGTGAAACTTCCACAAGCTAGGTGCAACATATTTGTCAGTGTCCCTGGAATTCTTGCGCGTTTGATTTCTTTAATTGGCACTATACGATAGTATTGTGTACCTTGCAATGTACGTAAAATGCTCGAATATTTGATTACAAAGCTCTGTTCTTCAAACCCTGGTAAGCGATTACATAGAACAAGAAAACAAATAAAAAAATTCTACTCCCTCCGATCCATAACAAGTGTTGGGGTTTTACTTCAAATTTGAACTAAAGTGAGCAAAAAAGTTATGGATGAGAGGGAGTATAATGACTAGCAAAGCAACAACGAAAGGCAAATATAAAATTTTGCTCTAATGTACCTGAATAGCAAAGCTGGCGTGGTTCTTATTTCATATTTTCATTACTTTTTTGCTCTCTGTGATATAGGAAACAATTGGAATCTGTTTGCTTTCCCTTCTGAGTGCAACTTCTCGGGACAGAAATTCAACCTTAACTTGGTCAAGCTCATCAAGGAAGGAAAAGTTGCAGGGTTCCCTTCGCAGCAGCAGTAAGATGGTTGATTACTATAACAGCCATGCTTTCGATAAGGCAACACTATTTTACAAATGTTGTCATCCTCTTCTCGCAGAACTTCAGTATCTTTACAATAATTATTGCTTGAAATCAGGGGTCAATGGATGGTTCTGTTAGATGCTGCAAAAGGATGTGCAACTGAGCCACCAAATTTAGATGTATATCCTGCTGATTTTGTTGTCTGTTCATTCTACAAGGTAACCTATATGCACCTATTATTGGCTTGAAAAACTGGGTCCTAGAGATGTCACCAATTGTTATATTTTGATAAACTTTGCAGATATTTGGCTATCCAACTGGTATTGGTGCTCTGATTGTAAAAAATGGTACGCAACAAGCATGTATCACTTTAATTTGCGTTTCATTCCTTTGCGTTTTTTGAAGAAAATGTATCACTTTAATTTGGCATGAGAGCTGTATTGTATTTTCTCATGATATAAGCTACATTAAATAGCATGACATTAATGGAATTATTAAAACAATCTTCACGTAGTTGCGGGAAATCCTCCTCCCAATAGATAACTTTATGAAATATTTCATATTTCCGTTTTGCAGAGGCTGCTGGTTTGCTGAACAAGGCATACTTCAGTGGAGGTTTCTTGCTCCTCTAATTAATTAGATGTTCTATTTGTCTTATGTCTTGGTACTAATTTAGTTTTGGAATTGGTGTGACATTCTAGGAACTGTAGCTGTTTCAATTGCTGACATCGACTTTGTTAAAAAAAGAAAGAGCGTTGAACAAGTTCTTGAGGATGGAACAATCTCATTCTTGAGCATAGCTTCTCTACGTCATGGGTTTAAGATAATTGGCATGCTAACTACCTCAGCTATTTCACGGTATATATTAAAGGTGGTTTGGGCATAATTTTCTGTCCTGGATGTTCTCTGTAAACACTCAGTTGTTCTCTTGTAGGCACACTGCATCTCTGGCTACTTATGTGAGAAATAAAATGCTGGACATGAAGCACGGAAACAACAAAAAAGTTTGCATAATCTATGGACATCAAGCTTCTAAGGTATCAAAGCAAGTAATCCTATCGTCTTTTTTAAAAATTCTTGTTGCTGTTGAGTTTCTTCTATCATAGGGAGTGATCCTCACATTATGAGCATGATGTTCTGGATTTCTTGCCTGAAATATGACATATGTTTTAGGTGGCAGATCTGAAGATGAGCCCCACAATAACATTCAATTTGAAAAGAGAAGATGGCACCTGGTTTGGATACCGAGAGGTAGAGAAGCTTGCTTCCTTATCAGGAATTCATCTTCGTGTAAGTGTACAAACCAAGCCGTCTTTTTACATGATGTACTGGAGCATCCTTGCAGTGACATTTTACCCATGTTGATTCCTTTGCTGATTTCTCTCTGCCGTTTTGCAGACAGGTTGCTTCTGTAACCCTGGGGCTTGTGCCAAGTATCTTGGCTTGTCGCACTCGGATCTAGTGTCTAATTTTGAGGTACACCATACAACGTTCTGCTTAGCACAATGATAATCATATGATTGTAACTGTTCCACATCTAAATAACGTAAATGCATGCTTGCTTGCTAGGCTGGGCATGTTTGTTGGGATGATAATGATGTAATAAAAGGAAAACCAACAGGTGCTGTCAGGATATCATTTGGGTATATGTCCACTTATGAAGACGCAGCGGTATGATTTTCTTATCAAGTTTGCACTTTCTTTGTTTTGAGGACTGAACATATAGTTCTTCGAAACTTACCAATGACATAGATCCTCTCTAATAACTCATCAGTATTCTCATATCCTTTTCTTTTCTAGGGATTTTTGAAGTTCCTGCAGTCTTCATTTGTGTCCAAACCAATAACATTCAGTAATGGGCTTGACTTAGTAGGTAATAATTTTATGATATGAAACTAGTGATATTGTTTATCTGTTAGTATGTTTTTTTACCAGTGTAGTTCATATGAAATTTTAATTGCAGACAACCAGAGTCAACAAGTTGTTCCAGATGTTCGCTTGAAGACCATAACTATTTATCCCGTGAAATCTTGCCAAGGATTTAGTGCGCAGATTTGGCCGTTGGCCATTGGAGGTATGTGCACATCCTGTAGAATGGATTATCTTTCACGATTACATTTGGCTACAGTATTTTTGTTCACCATATGCATAAATCATGTTTCTTTTTTGTTTTTTCTTAGGTTTAAAATATGACAGAGAATGGCTCCTCCAAGGATCTGGTGGTGAAATTTTGACACAAAAGAAGGTAACTGAATTATTTGTTTAGCTGTGGTGAATTAATCCTCCAAGGATAGCACCTTGATGCTCTCTCCTCAGAGATGAAAACGCAAATTTAAAGCAATTGAAGGCCTGATTTGTAACTGCCCACTACCTTTTGCATTTAGTTATTGAGAATCTGTTTTACATGCAAATAACGTAATTACATAACATGAAGATAGATTTGCATTCTAGACATGAACAGAGCAACATAAAATAATTTCATAAGCAAACTTAAATAGAACTACATAATTTTTTTGTATCTTGCTTAAATTATTTGACGCACTGTCTTCCATTATTTCTAGTCTTAGCGGGCTTTCATATTCTTCAGGTACCAGAGTTGGGTTCTATCCGCACATTGATCAACCTGGAACTTGGGAAGCTCTTCATAGAGTCTCCCAAACGCAAGGATAAATTGGAAATTTCTCTTCTGGAGAATCTAACTCATTTGACTGCAGAAGTAGATGTTTATGGGCAAAGGTATGGTTGCATCATCAGATATTTGTCCAGCTGTTCTAAATTGAACCAGTTTTCACAATGATATGATCCACTATCTTTCCATTTACATAGTCTTGGGTTTATTTTAGGTTTGCATCTTTTATTTGGTGATATTCTGTCAAGTTTTACAGGTAGATTCAGATCTAGAATGGTCATTAATTGTGGCAAATTGCTTCAGGTACGAGGTAGAGAGTTATGATGACAATGTAAACACGTGGTTCAGTGAAGCTATTGGACGTCATTGTACCTTTATGAGATGTTCAAGCTCCAAAAACCGTTCCTGCTCACATACTGGCAAGAACGGCCGTCTATGCAGGGATACTAGAAGCAAACTTAGTTTTGTCAATGAAGGGCAACTGCTACTAATATCTGAAGAGAGTGTCTCTGATCTCAACAGTCGGCTTAGTTCAAGTATGCAATTTTCTTTCCCTGTTCCCTACTTATTGATCAAGGACCAAAAAGACTATTTATTCATTCAAATGATCGAGATAGCTCTTGCAAGCTGCAATGGTGATTGCTTGACGTAGTCAGTACATAATGTGTAGTTGAACTTCCACATCATTTTCTTGATACAACCTGATCTAAATATTGTTTAGGTAATAATGGAAATGGCAAGCAACGGGTTATTGTTGATGCAATGAGATTTCGCCCCAACATTGTTATCTCTGGGTCAACGCCATACGACGAGGACAACTGGAGAAGGATTCACATTGGAGATGCCTATTTTACTGTTAAGTGTCCTTTTCATCTCAGATCCCATTGACAGAAGGGATTCTTGTAATTTGTGAACACAATTGAACCTCCTTGCTGAGTTGCTCATTTGTTTTTTGGATGGTTCATGCGCAGTCCATGGGAGGCTGCAACCGCTGCCAGATGATCAACCTACAGCAGAACTCAGGGCAGGTGATCAAGTCGAAGGAACCATTGGCAACTTTAGCATCCTACAGACGAGAAAAGGTGAGTTGTTGTATCATGAGTGAGTCAATGTTTGTGTTTTCCGCTATGTGGTTAAATCAAATTATGCGTTGCTAGGGCAAGATTCTGTTTGGTGTCCTGTTAAACTATGAAGACGGCTTAGACGGAGAAGGGGAGATTCTCGCAGAGAGATGGCTCCAAGTAGGGCAAGAAGTGCACCCTTCAACGGCAGCTACACCAGAAAGATGCTTGGCGACCGTTGAGTCACTACATACAGGAATGTAGGGAGATACGCATACAACAAATGGAGATATTTTTAGTTACGATCAATGTAGAAGATATTCTGCACGACCAGATATTCTACATGACCAAGCGTGTATAACAATTCTTTAAATGAATGTATGTAATACTTTTTGAACATGATGCCTGTTTTCCAGTGTAAAAAGAAAGAAATATAAGGAAACGGAAATTGTTTAGTCAACTATGGTTCAGATTTCAGAGTTCCTCAGGACTGCTGTTTCTCTGAACATAGGGAGTGGTACACAGCTGGACATGTAAGAAATAAGAACAATGATGCGTAATGAATTCATGATAATTTCATAACCAAATTTGGCTGCTTTGCCAAAAATAAAATTATCCGAAACAAGAGACTAAACGACACTCAGGTGCATTAGTTTGATATATGCTATGAATGTGAGCTCACTCACTGCTTAGCATGAGTAGTAACAAGGTTCAACAATGTTGTATCTGCAGGAGAAAGGGAATATGGTACTCTAACCGGAAATTCAATTCGGCTCCCGGGTGCGTATGCTCCCTATACTAAAAAAGCATACTTCGGAATGTCAAAAAATTTGGATAAAAAATTCTACATGTACATCTCCATAATGTACGTGCATTCGCCAAGTTTCACGAAAAACCAATGTTTTTTGTGGTCTATCTAAAAAGGAGAAACTTTATCTTGTGAAAAGCATTATTTTTAGCACTGAATTTTTTCTTTTTTACATACGTCACATGATAAGTCGATTTTTTATGAAACGACTTTGTGAGCGCGTAGCACGTGAAGATGTACGTACGAATTTTTTGTTTCAATTTTTTTAAAATTTAAAATGTAAATAAGATGCATTTCAAAATATAGGGAGCATATGTAGTAACGTTTCTTACATTTTAATACTCTATCAGCAGTTGATATTTATATCAGGGTAGCACCTATAGCATCTACCATTTGTATATAACATCGCAACAGCGAGAAGGCAAAAGTTTAAGTGATAGGTACATGGCGAAGACAAAAAAATTTACAGCATCAAGTTTGTTTTCCATATCAACTCTATGCAGCTTCAAAAGTTGGCAACTTGATTTATAACCATTTGGATTGGGATCTCTGACGTTTATATTCAGCTTTCTCCTCTAGCAAGTTTCCTCGACATGGAACAGGTTTCCTCTGATAAGTTTTCTGCATTAGCATCATGATATTAGCAATGTGAAATGTACAATATTAGCAATAAATAGCTTCATGCTGACAAGAAGAGAAAGGCCAAATGTTGGTTCATGTCCAAAAAGGAACAAATCTTGTTTCACAAAAAAAAAGGAACAAACCTTGGTGGGTTCAGTTCATCAGATGAAAATCTCAACAACCTTTCCTCGAATGGTGTGGCGTGCCAGCTAACCTTTTGATCCTAACATCAGTTGATATCTTCGAACAGTTAGTTGATGTACCCACAAGTTAAGAAACACATTAGATAAACAATCAGTGTATACATACCTCATTATACTTGGTGGTTGTGTTCGGAATGCCATTGCCATCCTCAACTTGGAATGAATTTCCGCTGACAAGTTTCCTGCATTAGAACCATGATATTATCAATGCACAATGTAAGTTTAATTGTAGTAAGTAGCTTCACACATGAACAAAGAGTTGGGAAAAGGACAAAGGAAATATTTTCCTTCATGTCTAAAAAGGAACAAACCTTGGAGGGTTAGGTTCATCAGATAGAACCTTCAGCAACCTTTCCTCGAATGGTGTGGCATGCCAGCTGACCTTCTGATCCTAAAATTAGTGATACCTTAACATAGTTAGCTAATAGAACCACGAGTTAAGGAACGCATTAGATAAATTATAAACGGTCAGTGTATACCTCCTTGTACTTAGTAGTTGTGTTTGGAATGCAGTTGCCATCCCATGCCTTGCATAATTCTGGACTAGGATTCTCAACATCTGTGTTCATTTCAGAAGCTGATGTAAAGACAGGACTCATCATAGGTGCGTTCTCATCATGCAATTTGTCGGAAGCTGGTGAACGGACAGCACCTTGATTCTCACCTTCTGGGGATGGAGGTTTAAGCCAGTGAGCCAGGCTCAATGCAGCATGCTTTTCATCCGAATTAGACTTTGGGCTGCTGATTTGGTACTTCAACTCCTCAGGAGAGTGTGTTTCTTTTTCTTGGCACAGAGCATTCTCATTGGGAAAACAGATTGGTGGAGATTTTGAAAATCCCACCTTAGCCACTGAATTTGAAGAGGTCTTGTGCGGTTTCTTGACATAATCTGCTCTCGAATTTATCTGTCTAGGCGTATTCGAGGGAAGCATTGGTAGAGAATCTCCTGTCAGTTCCATCGGATGAAGCCTGTTCTCTATGGGTCTCAAGACAGGATAGACAAACTGTTTGCGGGTGCGCACACGCTTTCTAGACATAGAAGACCCTGTATGTGAAGTATAAATTGTTCCAGGCGTCTGCATATCATCGCTGAGAACCAAAGGTGTCGGGCAGGGTGAGCCACTGGAACCAGAAAACCTGTTTTTGATGCTCCAAAATGGCGACTTCTCACGGAGAACTGATTGAGGAACCGAATCAACTGATTCAACTCGTGGAACTTCAATTTCAGTCATCAAAGTATGATCCTCCTCACATTTGAAGCTGAAAGGTTGGCATAAATATCAATTATACAGTCTAATCACAATAATTTTAAATGATTTCCAGACATTCATGAAAACTAAGGCAGTTATTACCATTCAGATGAATTAAATTCAGATACTGATGTTGCTCCTATTCCAGATATTTTCCCCACCTCATTAGCGATTTCCAAATTAATATCAGGTGAAGCATTTTGGAGTTCAGCCGGGGTTTGAGATATTGTGCCACATAACTTGAGGTAATCTGCCTGGGTAGATTTAAGAGAAACATGGAAAATCAATTTACGTCTTCTCCAAGGAATAAAAAATGAGACATGTGCTGTCTGAATGTAAAAGAAGGAAACAAATGCAGAAGATAAAATTAAGAAGTGAAATATAATCATAATGAAATCAGCAACAAGTGAGCTTTCCCAACAAGATAGGACTAGGAGCGATGAAAAATTCTGTACTAAAACCATAGTATGTTCCAATGTTTAAAGCAGAACTATTTTCAGCAACTTCAATGGTCAAACTCATAGCCATAAACTATTGAAAACATCGAAATATTGTAATGGCTAAAAGACAAGAAAGGTTACTTTTACAGGATATATTTGACCACAATGCAAACGTACAGACATCTGTGGGTACATTAGCTATCCCAGCCTCACGACTGCTATGTTCGGTAAAAAAGGAACATAGGAGATTCTACATTTTACCAGATCATAACAAAGAATGATTGGCCACATAGCACACCTGCTCGATGAAATTCAAGAACCGTCATATTCAGTACATAGCATACAAGTACAGCCAACCAGCAAATAGCTATTCGCTGTGGTCATTTGAAAACGTACGGTAACTAAAGTTTATGAAAAAATATATGCCACAACTAGTATATTGTACCCTTGTAGGAGTTGGAAAGCTAAAGGTAACACCTATACAATCAGAACATCAACCTTGATCAAACTAAGACATTACTGTCACAACAGTCGCACAGCAATTCTCTACTTGTATCAGCATCTTACATTCTTACTACTCCCTCTGTCCCAAAATAACTTGCTCAACTTTGTCTAGATACATACATCCGTATCTAGACAAAGTTGAGCAAGTTATTTTGGGACAGAGGCAGTACATTTTAGCAGAACATATCAAAGGAATGATTGACCATATACCACACCCACTCCACAAAATTCCAGAACCATCCCATTCAATTCATAACATACACGTACAATTAACCGGCCAGCAGCTAAGCTAACTATCTGCAGTTCACAGTTGACAATATACACTAACCAAAGCATTTGTCATGGTAGTTTTTATGCCACATCAGGAAGATAGAGATAGAGTGCAGTACTTTGTAAACTTAAATTTGTCCGTCTAACCTATCCTTTTTTGGGGAGAAGTCCGTCTAAGCTATCCACATACACAATGCGCATCATGAAAAAGCAGGCACAATATGAAATTCACTCTAAACCCGCCTCCTTGTCGCAGCGAGAAAGCTAAAGGCAGCGCATAAAGAGCCAAAATGTTAACCACCTAGGTCGAGCGACAACTATTCCCCACTGTCGTGTGACACAACACTGAACATCAGATCGCCTGGGAGCTTAGCGGACGCATAGTCGCATACCTCTTGCCTGAGCTGATTGTCGATGCCACGATCATCTCCCAAATGCTCGTCCGACCCTTTGCTCGTTCCAAAACCTGCAACAACGCCACCACGCGCCGAGGTTAAGCACTAGCAACAAACGAAACCATGCCTCAAAAATCCCCAAATCTGGCTGAAACGATCCAGGATGTAGGGGGTGCCGAAGGCGACGGAATACCTTTCTCCTCGTCCGAGAGCACCCCTCCGAGCCGATCCCTGTGCACGGGCGGATCCTGCACGCACACACACGCAGCAAAAGCAATCAGCGCCGCGTGGCAGGCAGCTGCCACGATCCGAAGCCCGGATCGAGCAGTTCGACGCGAAGGGCGGTGGGAGGAGGCGGGAGGGCGAGGTGGGTAGGGTTTTCCCTTACCCGGTGGGCCGCGACGGGGCCGGTGCGGAACCAGGAGCGGAAGCAGGCGACGAGGACGGCGTCGAGGAAGTCCACGACCGCCCGCGCGATCGCCGCCGCGCACCCGCACATCGGGGGCTCCGCTTGCGGGACTCCGCCGGCGGCGGCGGCGGCGGCTAGGGTTTCGCGGCTGGGCTCCCGCCGGATCGGGGCGGAGGCGAGGTGAGGCGAGGACGGGCGTTTGAAATCGAAGAGGGGATGTAGCCGTAGTGAGCAGGAAGAAGGTCAGAGGCGATTCGGCGAGACCACGAGGGCGAAGTGGGCCAATCACGATGGGCCGGGCTCCGTGAGTCTCGGCCTGGTTCAGTTGCTGGGCCGCGATGCGGTCATTTCAGCCCAGTTACGCTACCCGGGCCGTGCTGTGATGATTAGTTCGTTTGGGCCTGCAGGCAGCTTGGGAAAGGTCGCGATCGCGAACTGTACTGTGCGATAACGATGTGGCGTGATTTGACCAGCGATGGGAGCGAAGAACACTGTTGTAGTCTTCACGAGAAAAATGTTTACCTCGACGCCGACTTGTCGATGGCCGCGAGGATTTCCTGCAGATTCCGGCGACGAACTCACGCGCGTAAAGTTGTGGCTGCAAACTGAGCTACGCACCGCGCCACCGCCTCTTTGAAATTGTAGGAACCAAAGCTTATATATCGTGTGGATCAACCCTACCCTCTCCCTCTCTTTTTCCAGTTTCACCGTCATCTCCATCTCCATCTTCTCACAGTATTTTAAAAGATGCACCCACCGCCTAAAATTCATATGTCGACATTTCTATAAACTCTGAATAGATATATCAAGGCGCACGCTTCAAGACATTCTATATTCGCCCATGAATTTTTCCCAAAAAATATCATTTTTTCTCATCTATCTAAAAAAAGACAAATTTCATGCTTCAAAATAGCTTTTCATGAGATTTTTTTTTTAAAATCTTTTCTACACAGGCCACAAAACATGTTTATTTCCCGCAAAACTTTTGTAAGCTAACGTAGAATGGGAAAAGGCTGTTATTTTTTTCACTCTAGGCTCCCGTAAGGCCCGAGACTTGGCCTCTTCTAAGATTTCAAGAGATGGCAAAAATTTAGCGGATGAAAACGTGTGAACAAATAAGATCATAGGGAACTCATGCAAGACAGGCAGAGCTAGCTTGCCATACCACCAACCAAACACACAGTATCATGAAACCAACATCGAGGAGGTAATCAAGCGACATCATCAACATCACCCATCACTCTAAATTCAGCGAGAACTATTTTATCATGGGTAAACACCGACGGCGGAGATTCAACATGATTTTTGCGGGAGCACAACAAAACAACAAGATTTAGAGTAGACTAAATGAGCCTTGAACAAGTTTGAGTGGGATAATCAATATATTGCGTCAAATTTAACAAAATAGACTAAAATGTCATTGAGCTCCTCCAGTGCTCCTCCGAGGCCCAAGGCTTGTCCTCTACACCTAGGGGTGGATCTAGCATCCCTCCTTCCCGTGGCAGCTCGCCACGCTTCCTAGCAGCGCCCCTTCTTGCGTTACATGACGTTACTTAGGATGATTTTGTCCAAAAAACTAGCATCGTAAAAAAGTTTACCCATATTTTGAGAAGTTTTTAGGTCCGGTAATATCTATACGGATTTACCACCACAAAGAAAATTAGAGAATAATCTAGTGAAACATGCAAAATGAACCCACCTACGGGCTAACCCAACTACCGACCTACACTAAAGCTAAACCAGCATCAAGGCCGGTAAGCGACATCATAAATATTCCCCATCACTCTAGATTCGGCGAGATTTATTTTATCATGGATAACCACCTACACGCTCCTATTAGCATCACGGTGTATATCTATATGCGCACAAACATGCATGGACGAGTAACATGTTTGAAATTTGCATGGATAAGGAACTGAACAGGAGATTTTTTTCCTCAAAACACAGGACATACAAAGATGCTCACAAATACGTATATACACTTACCCCTATGAACGACTGAACACACGCACATCATACCCTTATGAGCAACTCCGAGAAACTGAGTCTCATAAAATTGATCCGGCAGGTTTTGAGATTGACGAAGTCAACACATACACCTCGCTATCGACGGAAAACGTCACCTTACATAGAAAATAATATTCCGCCTAGGCATTAGAGCGTCAAACCTGGTGATTCCAACTCTAGATTAACAAGCATTTCTAGCGACCGGGCGTTCGTTTGACTTCCCATACCATGGAACCGAATACTTAGACAGGAGAAAACTCGACATGGCCGGCGCATGGGCATGGGGTGAAGAAAAAACTTTTAGCAGTAACTTCGGGTGTACGTCTGGTTGACACTGCCAATTCTTCTATATAAAGTTCAGACATGGCTTTGACGACGTTTATCAGGATGGATTGATGGAAAAACGACCGGCAGAGGCATTGAGGCAATATAATTCCTGGAGAGCGCGGTTGGATTATTGCTCTCTGAGGTAACTGTCGCAATATGCCGTTGAAAAACAGAACAGGTAGATTTATTACCGTACGTACATGATGGTCTACGTTCATACTATCGTGTATTGAGAGCAAAAAATGAGTAAAAAATCTAGATAAAGGTCACTGATAACCGCTACTGTACTGTCGTTCATACCAAAATTGTCTGGACTTCGGATATTTGAAATTTGAGTTTTAATAGGTATCTATACGTACGTGCACACATGTATCGCATGATGGAGTCCAATCTTGGAATGTTTATGGAGCAGCAGCATTATGCGTATGTAGGTGCATACATGGAAAGTTTCGCGTGGTGTGATATAATGCGGCGCCTCGGAAACTTTGGAGTCTTTACAAAAAGAAGAAGAAGAAGAAGCTATCTTTGGAGTCTTTACAAACAAAAAAAAGAGAGATGCGTGATGCCGTCTGGTAGGGCACCACGACCTTTGGCATGCTAAGTGCTTTTTCAGGGCTTTTCCGGGCAGCTTTCTTTCCATTCGATTCGGCATCTACTGATAAAGTCTCGCGAGTTGGTAGGGTTCGAGAATTCTCATCCAACACACTACCATGTGCACGTGCATGCGTGCACCTAATTGATCGAAAAGTTTAGGTGTACCAAATTCCGCTAGGTTACGTATGTGCACGAGCAACTAGCTAGCTTCATATTTTTCAAGTACACGCTTTAGTGCATAAACCTGTCAAGGATATTCACTTCAGTACATGAACTTGTAAAATGTTTGATTTAATACATAAATTTGGCTAAGTGATACACCATAGGTCAAAACTGGTCTATTTTTCTCTCTAAGTATTTAAATCATATTATGGCATTTTTAGGACACATAATATTGTTTTTAAACTTTAGTTGTTGTTTTCCATGTTGACATCATTATACATTGATGACTTTTTAATACATAGTATATCGTTTTATATTATTTCTTCGCAAGTTTCCAAATAATATCTCCGTATAAATTTTTACTAATATTTTTTTGTAAATTGAGTCATAGCGGTCTGGTTCACATTCCTTGATGTTTTTGGCAGAAAAGGTGATGCTCCATTTGATGATCTTGGGTGTTTATATTTGTGATGTGGTGCATGATTTCCTATTATTTAAGAAAAGAAACCTTAAAATACTCGGTGAAATGGTGCACGATCATTGTCAGTTTTGCGAGTCAGAGGTTTTAACTTTGGTGTCTCACTTAGGCGAGTTGATAAGACTGGAAGGTTTGTAAGTTTATGTACTAAATGAACACTTTCATGTACTAACGGTGTTACTCTGTTTTTTAAATTAAAAACACCCAAAGTGATTTCCGTCTACTATTAATTATAGAAATCACAACGAAAATAGATTGAAACTAAATTAACAAGAGCTAGGAAAAAAAGATAGTGTGTGTTGTGGCCATGAAAGTATATATATATGGCCTCTAAAAGGATTATAATGATAATGAGACTTAAGAAAAAGGAAATGTGGATATATTGAGTTTGTTGTCCGCCATGTAAAATTGCTGAGCTAGAGAGAGAGAGAGAGAGGATTGTGTGGTACACGTTTGCTTGGAGACTTGGAGCGCAAAACGGCATGCCGCCCGAAAAGTAAGGGTGGTCACTGTCAAGCTGGAATTAGCCTTGTGATTATTCAAGGGTTAGCTTGTTATAGTGTGTTAGTTAGTTGATTAGTACGAGTCTATATATATAGTTTGAGTTGTGTACTCGATCTTCTTCCTGATACATTCTCTCCTACGTACGTACGTGTACACTAGTAGTGTAAAAGCATGGGATCGACATACGTAGTCTCAATCACGTAGAAAAAGTATGACACACGTACTAGAAGAGTTAATTAGCTGCACGTATACGTGGAAAAATAAAGTAGAAAGACAAAGTGTAACCTACTTACATAATCCTGATGCAGGAGTAATAAGAGCATCTCCAGCCGCGTCCCCCAAACCGTCCCCAAAACCGCGCCGGATCGAGCGTTTGGGGGACGTGTTTTGTTCGTGCCGCGTTTGGGGGACGTCGCTCCCAGCCGCGTCCCCCAAACGCCGCCCCCAAACATTAAAAGTATTTTTTTTGGCTAGAAAGAAACTATTTAATAATATTCAAATCGGTTGAACATAAACAAATTATATATAAAACTTCGAAAAAATATAATTAAATACATATAAACTATCTACTTCTTCTTCTTCGCCGATGGCCCCGCCTCGTCGTCGTCATCGCGGTGGCGCTTCCTGCTCGTCACCTCTTCCGAAGAGGCGGTGTCGGCGCTCGACGCGTCGTCGTCGCCGGTGCTCGTCGGCTGCGCCTTGGCCTTGGCCTTGGCGGCCTTGGCCTTGGCAGCCTTCGCCTTGGCAGCCTTCGCCTTGGCCGCCTTCGCCTTCGCACGGGCCACCGCCGCCGCCGCGGCCTCGCTCTCTTCTTCCTCCTCCTCCCAGCCCAGCCATTCCTCCTCGCTGTCAACTGGCGGCGGGGAATCGTCGCCGCTGCTCGGCGTCCTGGCTTTGTCCCACCAATGGCGCCGGCCGACGGGCTTTCCCTCGCCGGAGGTGTCGGACGGGAGCTGGGAGATGTAGCTCATCGTCGCTGGAGGTGTCGGATGAATGACGGCGTACGTACGGGTCTTATTGAGCGCGGATGAACGGCGGCGCAGAAGTCGAAGAGAGCAGCGGTTGCTCTTCCGAGGAGTCGGCGCTCCATTCCGGCGGGGTTGGCGCGTCGTCGACGCGGTTGCCAATGCGACGGTTCCGCTTCCCGGCAACCGCACCGTCGCTACGTATGTGGCGGTTGAGCGTCCGAGCCGCCGACGGGTCGGCCCCGCGCCTCCTCGCCTCTCATTTCGTTGTGTCCGGCGTGCCCGGTGCGTCCCCTGTGGGACGGGGACGGGCTCGGGACGCCGGACACCGTATCGGGGCGCGCCGGACAAAAAAAGGCTTTGGGGCGCGCGGCTGGGAACGTTTTTTTGTCCGGCGCGCCCCAAATCCCTTTGGGGGACGGTTTGGGGGACGCGACTGGAGATGCTCTAAGTCCATAACAGGTAAAGAAGTCGGCGCCATCTTTGATCGACATGAGGATGGCAACAAACAGTATTATTCAAAACACCATGCATTGACTTCAAAATCTCTGCACTAGCTACTCCACTTGTTGATTAGTTTTACGTGCACAAGTTAGCTAGCAAGACTAATATGCAAATGTTTATTCTTCAACCACCATAGTTCATCGAGTTAGCTACTCTTATCATGATGGCAATTAATAGTGTGTGTTCGCTGGTAAAATCAAATACAATACCCACTACCGGAAAAGCTATATGTGTTATGTACGAAAACCTATGCCGAATGTTTTATACCGAGGCAATCTTCACCGTCCACGCTTCGCGGAGTGCTTTTAGTGCTTTGCTGCATATTTTTGGTACACGGCAAAGAAACGATCTCCTGTAGTGACTCCCTCCGGCTCTCTATATGCTTGTCGCAGGTTTGCCTAAATTCACATGTATCTACACGCTAAAATCATATACGAATCTAGACAAACGTGTGCAAAGTATTTAATTAGGACCAACATGAGTACATATTTTGAAAGAAAAACGTACACATACATCTGTATGGTGCAGATTTTGCTTACGTTTGAGTGATTGAGCCTGCTTGGAATTAAAGAAATATACTGTACTATTCGGGTCTAGTGTGTACGTACTACATACTTTTGCATGCGCCATGAAATTCAAACGGCCGTTTCTAGGGCAACTGGTGTAAATATATATGATCATGTTGACCATTCCAGCAACAATTATTCAGTTGGAACACTTCACATGAGTTGTGCACATCGTAACTACATTGGCAGCCTCTCATTCTCATCTCGAATGATATAATAAATTAGCTATATATTCATACTAGCTAGCAAGGTGCAGAGTCAAATGCATTGAGGGACACCTTTAGCGGAAAATGACCACTTTAAAGTAGAGCTTAAAGCATAGTGCTAATTAAGTCAGATTTGAACATTGATTGCCCTGTTTAGATAGTGATTTTTTGCATTTTTAGTGTCTTCAAAATTGTGAGAAAAGAACAGCTAATGCTATGAGTTTGTACGTAACGTAGAAAATTTCATAAAATAAATAACACCATTTGAATGCAAATACATATAGAGATACTATATTACTCTTGAATTTTTACTATAGAAGGTAAGTTGTCATTTTTATTGGTACCATACAGATGATAAGGCTAGCGAACCACTTTGCAAACACCAAGAAAGTCCATAACTCTTCTGGTTAATTACCGCATGCACTAATAGTTTCACATACATGAGAGAAGAGAGAGAACATCGTGAACATGCATTGAGGGAGAGGGGGCAGTAAATGAGATAGGCCTTATAATCCCTAGTACCATATTTAAAAATCTATTTGGCCTTATAATCCCAAACGAATGGAGTACTTAGAAAAAGCACCTAGAATGCTAAGTCTAGCTAGCTAGGGAAAGAATTTCAAAAGGCCGCGTCCTTGTCCCTTTCTATAATCTGAAGTTCTAAACTTATGCTGGAATGCAACCCCGAATCAGAATTTCACTGGAGATATCTACATAATATGAAACCCTTTCTTACCTTTCGCCCTAAGAATGTGGTCCCAAAGTCCACAATTTCATTTTTCCATACGTAGAGAATGCTTCACTTTCTTTGATGGTGGCGTCACTAGCTAGCTAGGTGGAGTAATGTTGATAGGTAGTCGCAAACTGCTACATTGACTACAATGTCAGCCACATGTATAATCTCTTCGTTGTTAAATTCCCATTATGGAGGAGAAATTTTAGCAGCACATATGTATTGATCTGACTCTTGGAACTATCCAAATGACATAATTGTGCGACTTCACCAAGTCATATATATCAAGGTACAATTTCAAAAAAATAATACTACATCAAGGTAGGTTCTATACATATTCCTATTTAGGTCTTGAAAGTGAATACTGTAGCTAGACATCCCTTTCCCCAATCAATAACAAGGCAACCTACTGAGTTAGCAACTTGAACTCTGTAGTTCCTGAAAATCGTTTTTTCTAAACGAATATGTCGACTTCTACATGCTTTCACACGCTTTTCTACATATGCAACTTGTCAAATAGCTAGAATAACCCAGGGCTCAAATATATTTATTTGTGTTTCCCATTTCCTTGGGGGAAGATCCATGCATTCCGGAGAGTTGAAATTGATTTAAATACTTCAGCTTTATTTTACTCCTAAGACTGCTCATAGTGGGAGTAACTTAGCTAGTAAGATCACACAATCCAAGACATTTTGGTGACATGGCATGGCAATGAATGAAGAAAGAGAGTAGGGTGGTAACTAGCTATGTTACCATAACATCACACACCCCAAGAAAAGTTGAGTCTACACCATAGTAAATGACACAATGCATGACACCACATATTAGTTACTACCCACTATGAAGGTAGTAACTTAGACTAGTAACATATGCCATGTTACTAGTCTAAGTTACTCCCCACTATGACTAGCCTTAATACCTTTGAACTAAGTCTACGCATAGACTATACATATATATATATATATATATATATATATATATATATATATATATATATATATATACCTAATCAACGTAATTAAGTTGTTGTACATACTGGCAGTTTTAAATCTTGAATATTTTTTTTGCGAATTTAGAGAGCTTTATTGATTAATCGACAGGATTACAATCACTCCGAAGAGTATCAACGAGAAAATCTGGGTTATAGTTGATCCACAGACATCTCCTCCTATCAAAACTAGCTCGTTTAGCACATAAATGGGCAGCTTTATTTGCATCACGCCCAACAAAAAATATGCTAAAACTAGTAAAAGCCCTCTTAATCTCACTAATCTCTTGACATATAGGCATAAGTTCTGATCTATTCTGGTCGTTGGCATTACATAAGTTGACAGCCATTTGAGAATCACTCTCAATAATCACCCGGTCATAGTTTCTCTCCATAGCATGTCTTGCACCATCAAGGATAGCCATTGCCTCCATAATCAGAGCATTGGCAGCATGGTCATACCATAGTGCTTGCCCTCTAATCATTCTGCCCTGGTGGTCACGGATGATGAAGCCAGTGCTTCCCGCCATTGTAGTTTCCAGGAAACTTGCGTCTGTATTGATCTTCAGCACTCCCTCATCAGGTGCCTTCCATCGCTCCCTTTTTTTTGGAGCCTTTTCCACCTTTTCTCGCCCAACTTGAGCGAGGTCGAAAGTAGTCTGCATCACCCAGCGTACAGATTCAGTGACTGACCGACCAGTCTCTCCATGTTTTCTAGCGTTTCTCTCTCTCCAGGATGCCCAACACCCACAAAGAACCATACTGGTTTGTTCCTTCGACAGTGTACTGCCATCAATTAAGTCCATGGCCCATGATCTTGGATGCAAGGTTGGAACTTTGATACCCATGGATTTCTTCAATTCCGACCAGAAATTCTTAGCCCATGTACAGCTGAACATAGCATGCTGGATAGTTTCTTCGGGCACGCCACATGCTTCACAAAAGCCAAGTTTGTCCATATGGCGCTCTTTAAGAATTTGTCTAGCAGGGACAAATCTCTTCATCACCCTCCACCAAAAACATCAGACTTTCGGTGGAACTGGTAGCTTCTACAGTCTCTTCCAACATGCATTATGAACCTCTCCTGAACCCGATGGTTGTATAGCTTGTTGATAGGATGAAATTAACCTATATGCAGATCGGACTGAAAAAACTCCATTTTTTTCCTGTGTCCATGCCCACTCATCTTCTGCAAATCTCCCTAAGGGTATTTGACGTATAGCACATTTATCTGTATGTATGAAATTTTCCTCCAATTTATCCTCAGACCAACGACATTTGTTCCATGTCGATCAGTTCATCGACCATTGTTGCTTTAGCTCTAGGGAGCTTACATAATGGCCGACCATTCATGTTAGCCGGTATCCAGGGATCATCAAAAATACGAATTGATGTCCCATCTCCCACTCGTTTAATTAATCCTTTGCTAAGGGCTTCTCTACCATGTAGAATTGCACGCCACACATGTGATGAATTCCTCCTACTCTTTGCTGACATAAAGTCCACATTGTGAAAATACTTTCCTTTGAGAATTCTCGCACACAACGATTCAGGCTTAGTCATCAGCCTCCATCCCTGCTTCGCAAGCATTGCTTGATTAAATAACTGAAAATCCCTGAAACCCATACCTCCAACTGACTTTGGAATTGCTATATCACTCCATTTTCTCCAGTGTATCTTTCTTTTAAGTTCATCTCCTCCCCACCAGTACCTAGAAACAATACTAGTGATCCTCTTGCACATCTTCTTTGAAAGCCGAAAGCAACTCATAGAGTATGTTGGGATTGCTTGACAGATAGCTTTTACCAACACCTCTCTGGCTGCTCCACTTAAGTTTTTTGCTACATATCCATTTACCAACTTTTTTATCCTCGTCACAATATGATCAAACTGGCCATCAACCAATCGCCCTAGGGCAGTGGGAAGCCCTAAGTACTTCTCCACTAAAGCCTCAGCATCAATGCCAGAAAAATCATGAACCTCTTGCTTCATCACATCAGAACAATTGGCACTGAAAAAAACCGCTGACTTAGCGCGGTTAACCAACTGTCCCGATCCAACCCTGTAAGCTTCCAGAATATTTTGTAATCTTTGAGCTCCATTTGATGATGCTTGTATAAACACAAGGCAGTCATCTGCAAATAAAAGGTGTGATAGTCAGGGTGCATGTACACCAACCCGTATGCCTCTTGATAGATACAAGGGCCCAGAATATTTAAGTAAACTGCTAAGTCCTTCTGCGCATAACAGAAAAAGGTATGGAGATATCGGATCACCTTGTCGTATGCCCCTAGTCGGTTTAAAGTATTCTGTGAAGTGTCCATTTACCCTAACCGAGAAGGAAACGGTCTCGACACACTTCATCACTAGATTAACCCATCCTTCAGCAAATCCTAGTTTCACCATTATAGCTCGCAGATATACCCAGTCTACGCGGTCATACGCTTTTGCCATATCCAATTTTACTGCACAAGCTCCACTTTTACCCTTCTTCTTTTTCAAATAATGAATGCTCTGGTATGCTGTTATTACATTGTCTGTAATTAGTCGACCAGGCACAAAAGCGCTTTGTTCCTTTGAGATTATTTCCTCCAAGACCGGCCTTAACCGGAGAGCCAAGACCTTAGAGGCGATCTTGTATAAAACATTGCACAGTGCGATGGGTCGATATTGTGAGAGCTCCTGAGGTTGCTTGACCTTTGGAATAAGTACAAGTACTGTACTATTTACAATCTCTGGCATTTCTCCTCCCTCCAAAAATTTCCGAATAGCTAAACAAATATCATTCTTCAAAATGTCCCAATGTTTGATATAAAATCCCGCTGTAAATCCATCTGGTCCCGGAGACTTATTTACAGGTTTTAAATCTTTAATAGGTTTGTCAAACCTAGCGATTCGGAGAGTGACACACCATGAATGCTGCGACGTTGAACAAGTTAAATTCACACACAAAACGGACACCATTTTTTTTTTGCTTTTGTCCAACAGGTGAACTGTTCACATACGTAGCTGTCACTGCGAGGCCGGAAGACCCAGACAAATGCATCCATTAATAGTGTGAGAGCTTGAGGGATCAATTCGATGCATATATGTGAATGAATATATCTTATATGTGAATGAATTATTGTATACTAGTTGCTTGGCTGTCTCATGAACATGGGCAGGCCAACTTTTTCTCGAATTTGAGCTTGTCTTCGCTAGCTTCTATACGACTATACCTTCCTGAGAGCAAGAGAGCATGGTTGACTGGACTAGGTCAGAAAAGTCAGACATCTCTCTCTCTCTCCGATCACATACATTCTTTCGGGCATAAATAGTACGTTTGCACACGGTAGGCAGCAAACAAGTACTTAAAAAATAATAGTACTTGCTTCGAGTTCATCATTGTTTGGCCAAACCAAACTCTCTCTCTCTCTCTCTCTCTCTCTCTCTCTCTCTCTCTCTCTCTCTCTCTCTCTCTCTCTCTCCTCTACATATATGGTTACAGTACTTCATTCTGCAGTTGCATCCGTCGTTGTGTTTTTGGCTTGGGATCAGATCGAATTGAAGTGCTAGCTCTAGCAACAGGGAGAGAGTAAAAATATGAGAGGGTTCCAAAGGAGAGGTGTCCGGCAGTACAACCGGTCTGACGAGCCGCGGATGCGGTGGACGGAGGAGCTGCACCGGCAGTTTATCGAGGCTGTCGACTGCCTAGGCGGCCCAGATGGTAAGTTCTTGCTTCCCTCTCTCTCTCAAACAAAACGCTCATCTCTCTCTCATCACATGCATGCCGGCCTGCTAATTGCACTTTTGCATGTGGATATGAAACTTGATTTCATGAATAATTTACATAGCAGGCAATATGTTCAATATCACAGTATGGATCGATATCGATGAAAGTCAGTCCTCTCTCCATTCAGTATTGGTTTAGTTGCGTGGTAGGTTAGGCCCGAGTTCTTTCAAGTTCATGTTGGAAGAAAGAAAACCCCACGTGATATTCATGCATGATGAACAACTTTTCTAGACAAAAGATATTTCTTTCTGGAGGTAAACAAATGATATTATGGCCCTTAATTTGGAGCAAATTTGTGCATGTGATGAACTTCGCTCCTCATTTATTGGCTTACTTTTGTTGTTTAAGGACTCACTATAATTAATGATGCAAACGATGTTTAGGACCTCTCCCGTCCAAAATTAGTGGATAATAGAAAAAATTGCGGGTATAAGCAGTTTATAGATTTTACTGCTGTAATCCTTCGCCAAAGTCAATAATCATTTTCCGTCACAAGAAAAGAACTAAATTTATTTCCTACAAGGAGAGAAATAACGTTTCTCAATACTACAATGCAAAGGCGCGTAATGGACAGTTTCCTTCTTCTATAAAAAAATATATATACTGCATCATCCAACAATACATATGAAACTCTAATATCTTGCCCATCCTTTTTTTCTATGGCTCTTAGATGTACTTGTGTTATTAATTCTTGGCGTCATAGTTACTAGTACTCGTCGTTTTTTGCAATAAATGGGAGCTGACCCGTCTTTTTGCCAAAAAGAAGTATTATTCATCCCAATTTTGGATAAAACTTCTATATTATACATATAGCATACTATTATTTGTAGATGCATTGATCCTAAATCTGTCTATCATAAATCAAACTGCCCCTTGAGAGTTTAATCCAATGTTGACATGCAAATTCTCTTTCAAAAATCTTGTTTGCAGAGGCAACACCGAAGCGAATTCTTCAGCTCATGGGCGTGAAGGGAGTCAGCATATCTCACATCAAGAGCCATCTCCAGGTACGTACGATCTACACGAGATGTTCACTTGCATAAACATTTCAGATTGTGTACCAAAACCCCATACATACATATATGTCTTGCATATGCATTACTCATATATAGCTTTATCCAAGAGGCCATGCATGACGCCGTAGCTTCTTTCTCTTTCGAAAATTGATGATCCCACAGATGCACCGATCAAGCTCAAGCAACAACAGTAACAACAGTGACGCCCCAGCCAACGCGTTTGTGAATCGTCATCAAGGTGAATGCGTCGATGATGCGTCACGAGAATGTAACACGGCAGCTGCTTCGCACATGATCAACGCTTCTTCTTGTAAGGTGCCTCGCAGTCGCGGGGACCACCACCACTCGACCTCGCCGCCTTACCAAATGTGAGTACGCATAACAATTTGGGTGTGTTAATGTGCACAACTGAGATGCTGATGCTGATCAAACATGCTGGTTGTGCAGACCGTCCATCGAAGAAGTTCTCAGATGTTGGGAGCAGAGTAGAGAGCTTCCGCCATGGAACTCGAGCATGCTAATCACCACAGAGAAGGTACTATTCTCAGTTTTTATTTATGCAACTAAAAATGAATAAACATATCCAGAGGAAGCAAAGCTTCCAATTAATTACCATTATTCGATCATACATATGCATGCTTGTATATATGTATGTTCTCTTCAATCTTTTTTGTTAATTATCTTAGTTTGTTTGGTGGCAGGCCCAAGATTCTGCCAAACTATTACTCCCATACATACTCACTGCAATGTATTGACTATTGTACTGTCACTGCAGGCGATCGGCTGGCCGTGTCACGCTGATTGCAAGACGAGTCAGAAGAAGCAGATGGCGGCGGTGTGTGACCTGACGCTGTCGATCGGTGTTCCGGGGGAGGATGAGGCGGACGCGAGCAGCGACATTGACGGCTCGAGCATGACTACTGAGGAGGCCGCTGCCCCGGTGAGGGATCGAGGAGCCGGCGACCTCCACCGCTCCACTTGTCTGAACCTAGACCTGAACCTCGACCTCGCTGTCCCATCTTCTTGGCTCGCCTGACCTGAGAAGCTGTGCTAGGCCCCCTATGTAAATACGTAGAGCTGTCTTTGTATACATCCTTTGTACATATCGATGTATATATTGTAGATCGTACGTGCTAGCATTATTTCGAAATATTTTTTGATAGCCATATATCATTTGAGAGGAGTATGCCACTATACATGCATGCATGAGTCATGAGTGCATATGCTATCTATGGCTCCTTTTCCTATTAGTCTGGTTCGGATTATAGATGGACTTCAGACAAAAAGAAAGAGCCGAGAGAAGAAAACTTTGGCCGAGTGAGGAACTTTGTCCCTTCTCTTGACCTGTCCTGTGACACTAGCTACGAGAGAAAACAAAGAGCTGAGAGAAAAAAAAATTGGTGAGATCAAAGCAAGGCAAACATCCTGCATGTACGACAAACATAGATGGACATGGAAGAAGTCATAGATAGATCAGCGCATGCGCCATACGACGACGAAGAACCCATGGGGACGAGATGTGTGCCGTGTGGTTGTCGAGAGCATTCTATCGGTCAATCCACATGCTAAACCGTCTGCGTAAAAAAATGCTTGGTTTAACGGCGAAAAGCGGAAAACAATATCCTTTCCGAGTGCTTCATGACGGCACACTCAGAACACACAAGAGACTCGGCAAACACACCCCTTTGTCGATATCACCGCACACCACAGGAAAGTATGTGGTGCACCCACACTAGTAGAAAACCTCTCATCCATCTAAGCCTTTAGTACCGGTTCCCTTACGAACCGGTACTAAAGGGGGCATTAATACCGGTTCCGTACGTGGGACATCAATACCGGTTCGTTATGGACCTTTAATACCGGTTCGTAACAGGAACCGGTATTAAAGGGTTTGGGCCCGATTTCCAGGCGGTGGTGGGGCCAGGGTTGCACCTTTAGTACCGGTTCGTGTAAGGAACCGGTACTAAAGGGTCTGTGCCTATATGATCGCGCGGCAGCGCCCAGCTCCCTGCATATCTCATTCTCACTTCTCCTCTCACATTTCCAAATATTCTCCACCTCTCACACTCCAATAATCTTTATTTTTCTCCACCATTTTAACAAGATTAACGGCATACATCTATCCAAGGGTTAGCAATATCATCCTTCCTTCCGGCGTTCCTAATTTAGCTCAGTTCTTTGGTAGTTTTAACACGTACTATTTTTGTAGTGCAAGCAAGGTGTTCGATTAAATGCCTAAGTTAGTGATTTTATTTTTTTATATGCAATTTGAGCTGAAATTATGGTATGTTTTGTAGGTTTTAATTAGTATCATCCCCGTCCTTACCGCTGTCGATCGCCGGCGTCGTCCCCTAGCCGGCACGGTACCACCTCGGTGAGCCCCTCTTCTTTTATAAAAAACAATTAGTTTTATGTGATGAACTTGAATATTAATTAAGTTGGTCACTCATATATCCATGATGTTGTGTACTTAATGATTTTTGATATACATATAAAATGCAGATGGATCGACAATGGATGTACGGTGACCGGTGCCATCCCGAGTTCATTACTGGCATGCATTATTTTCTCAACGTGGTTGAGGCAAACAGGCGGTCGAATGGTTTCATATATTGTCCATGTAGTTCCTGTAAGAATATGAAGGATTACTCTACCTCGAAGACCCTTCACGTCCACCTGCTGGAGAATGGTTTCATGCCCAGCTATAATTGTTGGACCAAGCACGGAGAAAGAGGGGTTATATTGGAAGACAACGAAGAAGAAGAGGATAGTGACAACTATCCCTTATTCACTGAAGACGGTGGTAGAATGGGGGAAGACGAAGCTGAAGAAGAGCTCATTTTCGATGAGCCGATTTTTGATGACCCGGATGACGATTTGGGTCGGGCCATTCTTGATGCGAAGATGAACTGCGGAAATGAAAAGGAGAGGTTGAAGTTGGAGAAAATGTTAGAGGATCACAATAAACTGTTGTACCCAAATTGCGAAAATGGTCAGAAAAAGCTGGGTACCACGCTGGAATTGCTTTGCGGTGGAAGGCGAGAGAATGGTACTTCGACAAGGGATTTGAAAAGTTGCTGAAAATAATAAAGAAGATGCTTCCAGGGGAGAACGTGTTGCCCTCTAGCACGTACGAAGCAAAGAAGGTTGTCTGCCCTCTAGGATTAGAGGTGCGGAAGATACATGCATGCATCAATGACTGCATCCTCTACCGCGGGAGTACGAGAATTTGAATGCATGCCCGGTATGTAGTGCATTGAGGTATAAGATCGGGCGAGATGACCACTGGCGATGTTGAGGGTGAGTCCACCCCCGGGAAGAGGGTTCTGCGAAGGTGATGTGGTATGCTCCTATAATACCACGGTTGAAACGTTTGTTCCCGGAACAAAGAGCATGCCAAGTTGTTGCGATGGCACAAAGAGGACCGTAAGAAAGATGTGATGCTTGAGACACCCCGCGACGGGTCGCGGTGGAGAAAAATCGACGGAGAGTTCAAGTCATTTTCAGATGACGCAAGGAACTTAAGATTTGGTCTAAGTACGAGATGGCTTTAATCCTTTCGGGGAGCGAGCTCCAGTCATAGCACCTGGCCGGTGACTCTATGTATCTATAACCTTCCTCCTTGGTTGTGCATGAAGCGGAAGTTCATTATGATGCCGAGTGCTCATCCGGGGCCCGAAGCAACCCGGCAACGACATTGATGTGTACCTGAGGCCATTGGTTGAAGAACTTTTAGAGTTGTGGCGTGACGAAGGTGTACCTGTGTGGGATGAGCACGAACAAAAGGAATTTAACCTACGAGCGTTGTTATTTGTAACCATCAATGATTGGCCTGCTCTTGGTAACATTTCAGGGCGAGTCAAACAAGGGATACAATGCATGCACACACTTGTTTAGGTGAGACTGATAGTAATTATTTGGGAAACAAGAATGTGTACACGGGGCATCGTCGATTTCTTCCAAAACAACATCACGTAAGAAAGAGAGGAAAGCATTTCGGAGGTGAGGCGGATAACCGAACGAAGCCTACCCGCCCTAATGGGGAAGTTATATATGATATGGTCAAGGATTTAAAAGTGATCTTTGGAAAGGGTCCCGGCGGACAATCTGTTCCGCATGATGTTGACGGACACGTACCCATGTGGAAGAAGAAGTCGATATTTTGGGAGCTACCCTACTGGAAATTCTTAGAGGTTCACTCTGCAATCGACGTGATGCACGTGACGAAAAATCTTTGCGTGAACCTGCTAAACTTCTTGGGCGTGTATGGGAAGACAAAAGATACACCGGATGCACGGCGGGACCAGCAAAGTATCCACGAAGGAAACAACTCTGAATCCGGAGAAGTATCAAGGTCACGCTAGCTATACTCTTACCAAAGAGGAGAAGGAGATCTTTTTTGAAGTCCTGAGTAGCATCAAGGTCCCGTCTGGCTTCTCGTCGAATATAAAGGGAATAATAAACATGTCGGAGAAAAAGTTTCAAAACCTAAAGTCTCATGACTGCCACGTGATTATGACACAATTACTTCCGGTTGCATTGAGGGGGCTTCGCAGGAAAATGTTCGAGTACCCATTGTGAAGCTATGTGCGTTCCTCAATGCAATTTCTCGAGAAGGTGATCAATCCACTTACTCTACAAAATTTACGGAAGGATGTGGTCCAATATCTAGTCGGCTTCGAGTTGGTGTTCCCACCATCCTTCTTCAATATTATGACACATCTCCTAGTTCACCTGGTCGAAGAGATTGGCGTTCTCGGTCTGTATTTCTACACAACATGTTCCCCTTTGAGAGATTCATGGGAGTCTTAAAGAAGTACGTTCATAACCGTGCTAGGCCGGAAGGAAGCATCTCCAAGGGCTATGGAACGAGAGGAGGTCATTGAGTTTTGTGTTGACTTTATTCCTGACCTTAAGCCGATCGGTGTTCCTGAATCGCGCTATGAGGGGAGGCTAGCGTGGAAAAGGCACGCTAGGAAAGAAATCAGCAACGTGTATGGACGGACATTCTTTCACTCAAGCACACTACACGGTTCTACATAATTCCATCTTGGTGGCTCCGTACAAAGAGGAACACAAGGAGATCTTACGCTCTAAATACCCGGAGCAACGTGAAGATTGGATTGATGGAGAACACATGAAGACTTTCGGCGGTTGGTTGCAAACACGTCTCATGAATGTCACCGATGACGAGCAGCTGTACTTGTTGGCCAAGCAACCATCTTCTACTATATCGACTTTTCAAGGGTACGAGATTATGGGAACACATTTTGCACTTTCGCCCAAGACAAAAAGAGCACCAACCAAAACAGTGGTGTCCGCTTTGATGCAGAAGATGGCAATGGGAACAAGGTCACATATTATGGGTACATAGAGGAGATATGGGAACTTGACTATGGACCTAATTTCAAGGTCCCTTTGTTCCGGTGTAAATGGTTCAACTCTGAAAGACGGGGTACGGGTAGACCCGCGATACGGAATGACTACGGTGGATTTCAAGAATCTTGGGTACGACACCGAACCATTCGTCCTAGCCGGTGAAGTGGCTCAGGTTTTTATGTGAAGGATATGTCTAGCAAACCGAAAAAAAGAAAAGAAAGGCAAGAGGACACATCATACGATGAGCCAAAGCGGCACATAGTTCTTTCAGGGAAAAAGAAACATCGTGGGAGTAGAGGACAAGACGGACATGTCGAGAAGATTATAATAAGTTTGACGATATTCCACCCTTCAAGGTAAAAATTGTCCCAAGCATCATCTTAAACAATGAAGATTGTCCATGGTTGCGTCGCGATAAGAAGAAAGGGAAACGGGCGAAGAAAACTCAGAAGACTAGAGGAGATGGAGTATAACTTGTGTATCTCAATATGGAAATCACTTTTGTGTAATGATGTTCTTGTATGTAAGATATTAACAATGGAGATGGTTGGCTTGTTTTACTAGTTAAGTCACGGGCTTGCAGGGATATTTTTCCGAGCGGAACTTCCGAATATGCCATATATAGGGCATGTGCACCAAGGGCATATTCGAGAAGTTCCGCCACGAGATTTCCCAACCCTTTCCGCAACATTGTTAGAGGAGATGGAGTCTTCCACGGGCTTGCGGGAAAAAAATTCCGAGGCGGAACTTCCGAAGATGCCATATGGCGTGTGCACCAAGGGCATCTTCGACAAGTTCCGCCACGGGAGATTTCCCAACCCTTTCCCCAACATTGTTAGAGGAGATGGAGTCTTCCACGGGCTTGCGGGGAAATTTTTCGAGGCGGAACTTCCGAAGATGCCATAGGGCGTGTGCACCAAGGGCATCTTCGACAAGTTCCGCCACGGAGACTTCCCAACCCTTTCCTCCATCCATGGTGATGAAACTCTCCATCCATGTTGGCTTGTTGAGCTGCTTCCCATGGTGTATCGATGCTCCTTTTATAGGCGGAGCGTCCTTATCCTGCCGACAACTTTAGTACCGGTTGCGGACACGAACCGGTA
Source organism: Lolium rigidum (assembly GCF_022539505.1). NCBI lineage: Eukaryota > Viridiplantae > Streptophyta > Magnoliopsida > Poales > Poaceae > Lolium > Lolium rigidum. The sequence continues at coordinate 285,460,764 of NC_061508.1, forward strand.
CTAAAGGTTACCCACGCGTCCTTATCCCACCGACAGGGCGTCGTGCGCTACATACTTTATCTCATCGAGCGGGGCGTCCTTATCCCGCCGACAGCTTTAGTACCGGTTGCACCCACCAATCGGTACTAAAGGTTACCACGCGTCCTTATCCCACCGACGGGGCGTCGTGCGCTACATACTTTATCTCATCGAGCAGGGCGTCCTTATCCTGCCGGCAGCTTTAGTACCGGTTGCACCCACCAGCCGGTACTAAAGGTTTGCCTCGATCTGTCTTCCCGCCTATTTTCTTCCCGCGCTTTCCACCGGTTCCCGCCTCTGTCTTCCCGCCTATTTTCTTCCCGCGCTTTCCACCGGTTCCCGCCTCCGTCCTCCCGCCATTTTTTCACTATATATATGTTGGCTTGGCCACCATTTACATATCACATCTAGACTCATATCTGCAAACCTCATCACCAGGTCACATGGCTTCCATCGTATCTCTAACCCTCCGGGAGGCGGAGGCGCTTTGCGCGTCGAACTACCCCTGCCCGCCGGGCTACCGCGTCCCTACCGGCTGGTTGCTGAGCGTCGGAGGCGTACCGGTCCCTCCTGTCCCTCTAGGTGTGGCGCGCGAGATGGCCATCACGAACCACTACTACTTCGAGCTCACGCCAGAGCAGCGGAGGAATCCCCAGTGGCATCCCGACTACAGCCCGACTTGGGAAAGCTTCTTCATCAATCGGCGTGAGAGGGCGCTTGCCAGGCACGAGGAGGGTGGCCCGCCTCCTCCGAACTTCAACGAGGCCGGCCGTCGGCTGTGGTGGCGCGGCCGGACTCTCCAGGGCGTCATGGCCTACCGTGGCCCCCGCCTGCGCTACCCTCAGTCCCAGCCCACGCGTGCTCACCCGCCGACGTTCGAGTACCGCGACCCCGATGTCAGCGACGATGACGGCGACTACGACGACTACAGTGGCGATTACTACAGGGCTAGGCACGAGTATGACTGAATGACTCCAACAGTAGAATTTGGCCATGTATCTTTAATTTTCAGTTAAGCTATGTACTTTTAATTCGAGTTCACTCGTAATAAAATTTTATTCCCGCCCTTTCTTTCCCGGCTTTTTTCTCCCACGCGCGGCGTCGTGGTGGGAAAGTTTCCCGCGCGACGTCGTACGTGGCGGGAAACTTTCCCGCGAGGACGGCGTCGTGGCGGGAGTAAAGAAAACAAATAGAAAAGAAATATAAAAGAAAAGGAAAGAAAAGAAATAGAAAATAAAAAGAAAAGCAATAGAAAATAATAAAAATAAAAGAAATAGAAAATAAAAGAAAAAGAAACAGAAAAGTAAAAAAGAAACAGAAAAGAAAAAAAGAAATAAAAAAAAGGAAAGAAATGAAATGAAATAGAAAAGAAAAAGAAAAAGAAAAGCAATAGAAAACAATAAAAAGAAAAAAATAGAAAATAAAAGAAAAAGAAACAGAAAAGTAAAAAAGAAACAGAAAAGAAAAATAAATATAAAAGAAAAGGAAAGAAAAGAAATAGAAAAGAAATAGAAAAGCAATAGAAAATAATAAAAAGAAAAGAAATAGAAAATAAAAGAAAAAGAAACAGAGAAGTAAAAAAGAAACAGAAAAGTAAAAAGAAACGAGAAAAGTAAAAAAGAAACAGAAAAAGATAAAAAGAAAAAGAAAAACTAAAAAAAGATTTGGTACCGGTTGGTGCCACCAACCGGTACGAAAGGTCTTTCGTACCGGTTGGTGCCACCAACCGGTACCAAAGCCCTCTCCCTGTGTTATCACTTAGGCGTGGCAAAACTTCGCCAAATCAACGGCTCCTCCGCGCGCGGACAGGCCCGAGCTCGCCGTCGCCGCGTCGTCGCCCGCAGCTCTTGCCGTAGCCGCCGCCGTCGCCATCGCCGAAGCTCCACGCGCCGCCGCCGTCGTCGTTGCCCGCAGCGGCGGGCCACCGTCGCGCGCAGCAACAGGCCGGGTCGCCGTCGTCGCCGCGTCGCCCGCCGCTCTCCACCTCTCCCCGCGCCGGCAGCCGAGGTGAGCACCCCTCCTCTCCCTCCTCGCCTCGCCTCCCTCGCCTCGCCTCCATGGCCGCCGCGCGCGCCTCGCCGGGAGGAGCCGCGCGCGCGTCGGCTGCGCGCCGGCTCGTCGCCGCCGGCCTTCCCTCATGCACGCCGCGCGCCTGCTCGACGAAATGCCGCTCCGCCACGAACCCCAGCGGCTGCGACAGCACGTCGCCGACTGACGCGCGAACCGACGCCGCGGCCATCCCCATGCTCCCGTGGCCATCGCGTCCCTGGTACACGGTCACCCTCCCGTCGACCTTGTTCGCGCCGCCGCTCCGCACGGCCACCGGCGCGCCCCACCCGAAGTCGTTCCCGTACGCGTCGAACCGCGGCGAGTTCCCGGTCACCACCATCGCCGGGTTCCAGAACCCCGCCAGGTACGCGAACCGCGGGTCCAGGTGCCACGTGGGTGAGGTGCGGGGCGGTTTTGTGACGAGACGTGGCGGGATCGGAGGCCGTTGATGGGGGTGAAGGTGGGGATTTGGACGGCGGCGAGCGTGCGTGAGATTGGTGAGAGTTATATGATCAGCACCGTGTCCGTGGCCGTGGCGGTCCGTTAGGGTTTTTTTGCTTTCTTCATTTCAATTGTTATCCATCTAGCAATGCGTTATATGATCATGACATGATGAATGAAATACAATTGCTTTCTTAATTTTGCGGTGACATTGAGGTATGGAGGACGGCACCTTCGTCCGAGATGAGGAGGGGAAGAAGCGGTGCAGCAATTGATCTATGAGAGTGCCCGTGGTCCGGAACCCGACGATGGAGATGACAACGATTTCCAAGACTTTCCGAATGATTTCGGCGAGGGACTTGAGTCTGAACAAATTAGAAGAGACAACGAAGTGTCCATCACAAACTCCGGCGAGGTGTATATCTATGTATCAATTAGTCTATATGTTCATCCCTAGATGCATTCATTTATTTGTATTGCACTTATTAACGAATAATTTTTTCTTTTAGCCTTACGGATCATCGAGCAAGTACTGTTAGATCAAAACGAGGCCCGACGCGGGTGCTAAAGGGCGAGGGCAGGTTAGCCCTCACGGCATTCAAGGATAATGGTGAACCGAGTGCAGCCCAAGGAGTTTTGCCGCAAATTTACAAGTCAATCCGGAGTTATTGTTAGGGACCATGTACCGATCAGCATTCAAGAGTGGCATAAGCCGAAGAACCCGGAGAGTGGTGCTAGTTATGTCAACGACACGATGAAAAAATTTCTTTGGGACACGCTACTGACAAAGTTCAGCCTACCGGAAGACATGACGGAAGGCCGGAAGAATAAAGTCAAGGAATGGACATGGAAGAAGATGGCCATACAATTCCGGACCTTCAAGAAAAATTTATGGGACAAATATAAGAATGAAGATCCGAGTATTCGATGATAATCTAGTGAAGATAAAAGATCACTGGGCCGCATTTAAGGAGTATAAGCAATCGTCTACTTTTGTGTCCCGATCGAAGAAAAATACCGAAAATGCTGCAAAGAAGAAACTTCCGCATCATTTGGGGTCAGGTGGCTACAAGAGTGCCATTCCGAAGTGGACAGCGTTTGAGAATAAACTGATTGATCATGGAATCACTCCACAGACATGGGACTGGCCCGAACGGTCCAAGTTCTAGTTGTTCGCTCATGGGGCAGGGTTGGACCCAAAGACAAGGCTGATCGTTGCGAAGGGAAAATGGAAGGAAAAAATTGAGGCAATTGTACCGAAGCTTGTAGATGCAATTGAAAAGGTCAGAAAGGGAGAGTACATTCCCGATCGAGAGAATGACGAGCTGACACTCGCTCTAGGGAACCCTGAACATGTTGGACGGGTACGAGCTCGCCCAGGTCTCACCATGAAGGAAGCGTGGCCGGACAGCGCGGACACTTATAGAAGCCGTTCGCGAAAGAAGAAGAAGGACGCCGACATTGTAACGGAGTTGTTATCTAGGGTGGAGGCTCTTGAGAGAAATCGAGAGGGCACCTGATCAGCCGCTGTTTCTACGGGATCCACAAGCCGATGCTGCCCCATCTCAGCGAAGAAGCGGTGTCGGTTCCTCGCATCTTGACGGATGTGGAGGAAGCTACCCCGTGGATTATGTCACGGAGAAGACAGATTGCGAGCTACATATGTTAATCGGGACCGCGTACGTTAAGGTGGCGGTCGGCTATGTGTACCCAAGTGAAGATGGAGCAATGCACCATCATATGCCCATTCCACCTGGTTGTGTTCGTGTCGGGGTGGATGAAGTTGTTTCGGGTTTTGAAAAAGTGGAGCTTGATATTCCTAGAGGTGAAGATGAGAGGACAGTGGCCGATGTCAAGCACGGTTTCGCCCTATGGCCGAAGAAGTACGTCGTCCTTTTGCAAAGGCCACCGACTCCTACACATGAGCAGCAAATGCCATCGACTCCTCCTGGTGGCAGTCCTGGTGAGCAGCCAAGTCCACACCTACACGAGAGGGACCCCGGCGTGAGTCCACCATCTCGAGATCCTCCGCGTAAGACGGCGTCCGTTAAGCGGAACGGTACGCCGCCTAGGAAGAAAGCTAGAAAGGAGAAACAGCTGCCGCCTGCGAGAAGTTACCTTGGGAAAAAACTCCGGAGGAAAACGCGGAGGCCGTTCAGGCCGAGGTGAAGAAATTTTTGCACCGAAAGTGCCAGAGATACCTTTCGAGAAGACACTAGATCGGGTGAAAGTTGTGCGTACCGTTGACAATCTATATGACCCTGTACCATCGCCGCCATCTGACTATGCGCGTTCTATTGAAAGGTCGTATGACAAGATGACCGAGGCGACAAAACCCGTTCAATCGGGTATCAGGGAGATAAAAGGGATACACAGTGACTACCGGCTCGGACAACAACCCGTTCAATCGGTCGCCCCTCTCAAGGTGTTTGACGGGAAGACCGTTCAAAGTTCTCGACAAGACGCAAGCTGATTACGCCTTAGCTGAACGAGCATATCAGTTTGTTCAAGGGAAAGATTTGTTCGAGAATCTCGGGAAGGTACCAACATGTATGCGTAACTTGCATTCGTGGTACCTTAAGGCCTCAAAGGAAGGGATCCGGACTATCATGGTGCGAGTTAGGGAAGAGCACTACTTCCGGGAGTGCTTGTGTGAACGTTGACTTCGCCGAACTCTTTCGGTTATACAATCTCCGGGCCCTCGACAAATCAATCATCGGTTGCTATTGTACGTAAGTGATTTATTTATTTAATTTGAGAAGTCGTTCATTGTCTGCAGATTATAATCTTTTGTGCGCTATATTATGCAGATCGAAGATGCTCGAATGCAAAAGGGACGATATCACAGACATTGGGTTCATTGACCCGAACACAATGCATGTTAAAACCATAGAGAATCCCCTCTATAACAAGGATACACCGCAGACTTTGCTAAGGTTTTTGAAGCGACAACGTGACAAAAAGCTAATACTTTGGCCTTACAACTTCGAGTGAGTCTTACTTGTCTTATAACACATTATATTTTGCTCACCGTATGTCAAAATTTTAACTAATGACTTATATATATGACACTACATATTGAAACGTGCGTAGGTTTCACTTTATTCTTCTCGTCATCAATTTGGAAATTGGAGAAGTTGAAGTCTTGGACTCACTAAGCAAAAAAAAGGATCTATACGTGTCTTGTTTTTTAATGCTCAGAAGGTAATTTTAATTCTTATCGGTTTGTTTCGTTAATTTCCTGCTTTGAACTAATTGATGACTCTTTTATGCATTTTCTTTTGTCGAGCAGCGTATGGCAAACTTTCATCAAGGAAGATACGTCCCGTGAATGGACACCGAAGCTGCGATGGCGTGCGAAAGTAAGTAGTACTACCTAGGTCCACACACCTTTTAATTATCATACTTGACTATTGTTTGATTGAATTATATTCTTGTAAAGAAATGCCCGCAACAACCTCCAGGGACCGATCTCTCGTGGATTCTTCGTTTGCGAGTACATCCGTAGAATTGTCAACGAGAGAACGAATAATGAAAGAAATAAAGAGGTACAAAAACAATCTTCACAAATTTGTTTTGTTATCATAAGTTGTGCTGAGTTTCAGTAATAGTTGTTTTATGTATTCATTTGTATCTTATTCTTTTATAGTTGGCAAGAAAGCGGAACAAGCTCTCAATCGATGACCGCTTCATAGCAATAGGCGAGGAATTGGCGGGATTTTTCCTTCGGGACGTCATACCACCACTCGCAGAGCACCACTATGAATGAAGATGTACATGTTACATATATAGTTGACTCGAAGAGTACCACTATGATACATGCAATAGACATATATAGAGTACGCCTCGGAGAGCACCACTATGCATGAAGATCGATCTTCATGCATAGTGCTACTTAATTTGCGATCTTATGCAATAACATGTGTGTTATATTATATGCACCAACTTGCTATGTATCATCTTGATCTTCATGTACTACCTAAACCCAAACGCGTTTCTGGTGCATCGACGCGATATGAAACAAACCGATATCCCTAAACCTCTCCAAAACCCTAAAAAGCCAATTCTCTGCCGCGGCAGAGATTTGGGCAAATTCCCTGCCGCGGGGGAACCTTTGGTACCGGTTCGTATTACCAACCGGTACCAAAGATCCTTAGCCCTGAGCTCTCCTGGTGGCCCACGTGGAGGCCCCTTTTATACCGGTTCGTAAGCAACCGGTACGAAAGGGGGGGGGGGCTTTAGTGCCGGAAATTTTATACCGGTTGCAAAACCGGTACGAATGCCCCTCTGGAACCGGTACGAATGGACGTTTTTCTACTACTGCCAATGTACTTGCACCTAGCGTGCAGAACTTAAAAGTGTCATCTAGCTTTTTCCGGAGTGCTGAAATTGTTTTTTTTTTGTAAAGCAGCTCCAAGGAATGCAATATACAGTTGAGCAAAACCCGTGCACAAACATACAAGACCACCTACACCCCATGTTTCATGTACCCGCTACACGCTAGCTTTGTAGGAATCCATGGATTTTTGTGATGTCTTCCTTCCAATTTCGTTGTAATCGTGCTAGATTTGAACTAAATTTCAACTTTCCATTGATCCAAATGTTTTTGAAAAATAGTGCTGCTCTCTTTCGATTTCACGTGATTCCGAACCGGTGCCCTCCCTACCTTTTCTGTCGAAATGGCATGTCTTTGCCTACTGTCAAGATATGACACTAGGCAAAGTGCTTTTTTCGTGTACCTTCGAGAAGGGACTATGTAAAGAACATCCATACTCACTATAGATCTGGTGGGAAAACTCCCACACTTCTCCGAATTTATGTTTGACACAAAATCTAAAAACAAAACACGGCAAAGGGGTCCTTTGCCGAGTTCCTTCCATCTAGCACTTGACAAAGATAGACGATGTCAGTGTGGATGTTAGGAGCGCGGAAGGAAAGCCACATGACATCTTACTTTGCCGAGTGTCGTGGTACGACAATCGGCAAGGATGCCCTTCCTTTGTCGTTTAGTTTTCGGTGCCGAGTGTATTTTATCCAGTGTAATGTGTTATGTCCCTACCCAGTATTCGTAAACGGCACCGTTTTGTTTGACGTGTACCCTACTCTGACACTTGGCATAGGTGCGCTTTGCCGAGTACACACAAAAAACACAGGTGGTTGTACATAACATAGACACAACTTTCGCTAGTGATAGTGATTAGGGCACCCACAGTTGCTCCACCGTGGAGTGTTTCTAATTTTGCCAGCTAGGAGAAATGATGAGGTGGAGGGAGAATTAATGAAGATCGTACCCATATTAGGACTTCCCTTAATAACATATATGCGTAGTATCATGCAAAATAATATTTATTAGATTATAAACTTATCTTGTCTTATAAATGTGATGTTATGATAACATAGCTAATTACCGCAAGCATCTTTCTCCTCATTTAATAACATGCCATGTCACCTATAGTAAATATCTATTGGCATTGCACGTGGTTACATGTTGCTAGCTAAGGTACTTTCATTAGGATTATTCTAAGTCAAAAAAACATTTCAAAGGACCGGATATGCTCTTTTCATATTCCTTACCCGGGAACAAACAGAATCCCTAGACAGGAGAAAAACTGGACTATGTTGACATGCATACATCACCGGCGCATGGGGTGAAAAGAACTTTGAACAGTAACTTGGGGTGTACCTGGCTGACTTTGTCCATTCTCCAATCGTCAAATCTTCAGACTTCACACACGTACAGGACTTTCCACGTTTATTATCAGGTTAAAAAAATTTAACCGGCCGTCATAGGCAAAAATTCCTGAATTAATGTCGCTGCTTCTCAGGAAACTGCTGCAACATGCCGTTTTGAAAAACAGAAGACGTATTTTATTACCGTACATGGTGGTCTACGTTCATATTGTTGTCCTCAATAGTATGAACGTAGACCATGGATGGGTGTGGGCGCGATTCTTTTCGTGTTGCAACTTTGGTGGCTGCTCCGTCGATGGTGGCTCTCTCCAGTTTCTCCCGCGTCATGAGGATCCATGGAGCAGCTGGTCCAGGCTTGGCGATGGCGTTCATCTCCTCCGCTGGAGGTGGTCGGCCCGAGGATGAGTTGTCAGATCACGAGATCCATCATCTAGCCTCGACTGCGAGTCGGGAAGACATAGTTGCCAGTGAAAACTGAGCTGATTGGCGGGCGATGGCGGTGTTCTCCGTTGTTACCTTGATGAAGGCATCACTAAACAACGACTATCGACCTACTCGTGTTGCTCCAAAGGAAAGCCTAATATGGTCATACTGACCGGATGATGGAGGCACTGTGGTGTCGTTTTCTCTCTTGGGAGCATCGTTTGTTGAGCCGCGCCGGTGGATAGAGGATGATGGAGGAGATGTCAAGTCATGCTTGGCTGACAGGTGCTATGCCGAGTCATGCATGTTCGGCAGGTGCTACACACAACAGATCTTCCATGGTGGCGTTGACAACATGAATGTCAAGGGTTATGTGGATCTCTGGCCTGAAGATGGACCAGCGGTGTGATGGTGGTAACGACTTCTAAAGTGAGGGCAAAGGTGCTCCCCAAGAGCCTGCTAAACCGGTTGAGAGCTCCTGTTTTCGTCATAAGGTGACTCAGGAATTTTAGTTGGTGGGGCATTTGTTTCTGTTTTTAGAGTAGAGGTCCTAATGGCATGTTACTTCACCCATTGTCGGGTTTCTAGATGGTGAGTGGTGTCTTCGGGTTTGTGGTCTATGATCTTGATAGAGTCTTGTTAAATAAAGTATAAATAAAGGTTGCATGCATTGCTTTGATGCAGAGATTGGGTTCCCCCTATTTCAAAAAATTTATTACTCGGAATTGTTTACAAAGCTTGCAGCATCTACGTACGT